>NC_062263.1:5268976-5561061 GCF_916048215.2 Malus sylvestris | reverse complement strand
ATATATATATATATATATATGTATACACACACACACACAATATAATAGAGAGTATAATTTATATTTTATTATTTTTAATCCCATAAATTATGGGTTTTATTTAAAATCTCATTAATATAAACAATTACAAATTTCAATTTTTAATTTTTAATTTAAAAAATATAGTAACTTACATTATTACATTAATGTTAGGGACCTCAATCAAAAACTAAAAACTAACAAGGTTTCAATCAAAGAATATTGATAGCTAGGGACTGCATCCAAAGTATCCCATATATATATATATGTATATATAGTGTCCCATATTGGGATAGGATCAAGGGACAAACATTTTGACAAATATTTTTACACTTCTTTTAAACCTTTAGATTATAAAACACCCAAAGGTACATATTCATTCATTAAATAACATGAATGCTTAAGTGGATTTTAACTAATATTAAACATAAAAATAAAATTCAAAAAACATAAAATATGGAAGGTAATTAAAAATGAGAGAGGAAAATAAATCACACTTTAGAAAAGGAAAAAACAAGAACTTTTTTAATGACTCATGGCTTTGTTGAATTATTTCTTGGCAATCAATCTTTTGCTCATTCCTTTTTTGTTATTTATTAGGGTTCATTTTTTATAAAATGAAATAGGAGAATTCATCCAAGGTATTGCAGGGAGGGAGATGGAGGTTACAGTATTTTTATGTTTTTGTTTTTCTTATTTTTTGATTTTTTTATGCTAGGTTCAAAGTTTGATTATTGGTTTTTTCAATTTTATCCTATTAGATATTAATTTTCAATTTAGATTAGTGTTTTTTTATTAGTTATAATCCACATCATCATCCAAGTCATTTAATTTTAAAACTCTCCGCATCACTCTTAATATAGACAGTTGAATGTTATAAAATCTAAAGACTACAAGGAAGTGTCAAAATGTTTGTCCCTTGATCCTATCCCCCATATATATATATATATTTGTGTGTGTGTGTCATAACCTTATGAGTTATGGCCATCATAAGCTCGGATCCTTATGCATCAATATTGCCTTAATGAAGCCTAAAAAATGGGGAAATCACTTTAGCCTAGATTTCCTGTTTTCATTAAACCCTTGAACAACAGAGATGTTTGGTTAATATTCTTTCTTCTCAATAACATTTCCAAGTATTCTCAATAACATGACATGTTTGATCTATTATTTCAAAGTTTCGTTATTTAAAATGTAAATTAAACTTGCCATGTCAGATTCAATCTCATCCGTTGATAGTGATCCAATGGCCCAATAGTTGTGTCTAAACTTATGTCTAAAACTAACCAGGGCACCTCACCTCAACTGGTTTCTATGTGTAATGCCTCTCTCTGTAAGGCAACTTGGATTCTACTTGCATAGTTTCTTTGATTAGCTTGTAAATTGTAAACCACTGATCCCAGATGATGCTCCTTAGGGCGTCCGGCCATGTAAGCAGAGCAATCAAACTCCGGTCAAAGGGGCGTTGGTTAATATCTTTCGTTGTTGTCATTGCGCTTGAAAGCTATCTAACAGAATCTTTATACTTCATCTACTTTCTCCTTTGTTTTCTTCGGCACTCGAAACAATCTGTACACGGAGATGTGTTTTTACTTGAATAACTTGCTTGCAGCTTGCTAGGTGATACTTTCAGGTCTTCCACTAGTACTTGGCGAAGCTTCTCGTTCTCCTCCATGAGCTCTTCAATGACTTGCTGGTGTTTCAATATCTGATGCATAGGCAATTTCAGTTTGCCATTTTGATTTATATAAATAAATAAAAAGCAACGGTAACAAACAGCGATATTAGACATTACCATTTGAAGGATTTTATTCTCCGACCTCACGCGTCCAGCCTACACAAGTAAAATCAAGAATTACATAACCACAATAAATATTAGAACACGAAGGATCAGCTCAGGTGCGAAAACTACCACTCAACCACCAACATGAGAGAGAGAGAGAGTAATGAATCATGGGAACATAGGTCGTTGGAGAGTTCAGTTGAACTGTCCGTCAAATGCATATATGCAGTTCTACACTTTTGAACATTCTCTTAGGCAGATAAGTAATTACAATAGCACTTACATCGTCATTAAGTAAAACTTTCACAGAAACCACAGCTCGTAGGGATTATTGTTAGAACTAAACCCAACTAGAGACTGTTATACTGCATACACTAGCACGTATGCAGTACAAGTCGTTAGAAACGTATCATTAAACCTCTGATGATTGTAAAATCATAAATAATCTTCTAAGTAAGCAAACTTACGAATAAACATGTTCTATGTGTTACATACCCCTTCATTCTGTTCACTGTCCTTTCCTTTCAGAAGTGGATTCTGGAAACTGCTGAGAACATTTTCTATTCGACTACCAAAAGGTGTATCAACTGGAGAACCAGCACCGTTATGTCCACATCCAGGCAAGCCTTGAGATGCGTAGTCTGTTAGTTTTGTTGACAACTGCGTGTTACTTCCCATTTTATGTTGGCTCAGGTCATTTAAAGTTCCCATGGCACTTTGCAAAGGACTTGGGAGGGCACCTTGACCAATGGGTAAATTGGGAAAAATTCCAAACTTCATCATCATCTTTGTCATTCCTTGCTAGAGAATACAGAGTTCTATGCATCAGTAGCCTGTAAAAGGCAACAACACCTGACAAGAGAAACTAATACTTACTACAAAACGAAATTGAATTTGCTGCAACACTCCTGGCATCGGAGCAAGGCCTGCAATCGGCAGTCAATAATTCAGCTATTGAAAACAAACGTTGTTATCCAGAAAAATATAATTTCATGCCATACTCTTTCACTCTTTTTCCTTTTCTAATTTCACTACTGCCAGTTCAAAAACTACATTTGAAATAAATACTAATGATTTTTAAATTAACAAACTTTCAATATGTATGGTACACATAAAAGAACAAGTAGATTTGAAAGGCTGCTGCTGTGAAAGCCTTCGAACCAAAACACGCATGAAAGTGTACTACTAAAACATGAAGAGCAGATTTGTTTACATTACAAAATTAGGCAACACATAGCCTACAAAATTTTCTGCTAGAAATTAGGCGACACATGAACTCAAATTGCTTGACAACCATAGGTTTCACCAGGAACGTGTAAACATTAGTCTCCATAATAGTGCATCAGACAATGGAAAAACATGAAGCAGAACATATTACAGAACATCATTGAAACACATGACATGACATACCAACTCCAAAACCATGGCCAATACCAACTCCACATCCAATGCCGGCTTCAATGCTCTTGGCTCCCACCTTCCTCAACTGGAAAACGAGAAACAGGGATAGAGAATGGGGAAGTCTGTAAGTATACGACACATTTGATCTTTCTCTTTTCATGGCAATGACAGGGATACTCAGAGAACTGAAAAAAGAAAAGAGGAATATATTTGACTTACAGTGTTGTTTACATGCCTGCTAACACCAGATAATGCATCAGTGGCACCTCTTGTAGCACCCATGACTTGATTCAGTGCTGGTATTGCACCTGGTACATAGTTTAAATCAATACGCGTTAACTAATATCTACAAGCATAACAACCATACAAGAGAAATTTGATTGTAGCAGTATTGTCAATAGTATCTGTACATTAAAAGATGCACAACTACCATGCGTGACTTAAACATTCATCCGATATCAAATAGTTAAATACTGAATTACTTGGATTAAGACATGCTTGCAAAATTGAATTGTTTCTTACTCCTATTTGTTTTTTCTAATTTTAACTCTAAGGAAATACTATATGTTAAAGAAGGCTTGAAAATAAATGATATCTACGGGTATCCACCAACAGCGAATTCATAATCTTCATAGAATAAAACCTAAACAAAAATATATGTGAACAATGCACTAAATTTTCTCATACAACTCTGGTTGCACATTTTGATATAATCCGCATTTGTGCTGGAGTTTGTATTTTGATCGGTACACCATACAAGAGTTAGCAAGTCCAGGACAACCTTAAAATATGCCAGCTTCCTTTTTAAGGGCTAAGGGAATCTTGTTTTAAAAGACTAGTATTAGACAACTCAACATAAAATTTCCAGCAGATCATGGACACGGACTCTTATTCCTCTAAACACAATCACCTGTCTCTCCCTACCGGTTCAGCATCCGCAACTTTACCATTCCATTGTTACTTAGGCAACAATTAAAGCAGTCTTATAACTAGTCACTACCAGATAAGTATCAGAGGACCACATAAACACCAATCCAAACCAACTTCCCTGCAGAGTACCTAAAACTTCCTTAAGATTTAAGAACACCCTTGTTTTCATGACAAAGCAATCATTATTGATTAATCCCACTAGAAACTGAAGCAACTATAATGGATGACAACGAAAAACCGGCTTCAATATTTCAAGATACTAAATGCTAATAGCCTGGTAGCTAAACAATGATGGAATAACTCCTTTTTTTGAATGCAACCAAGTTCAAAAATGAATTTGTAGAGCAAAATAAAGTGAAGTCAATTTCCAGGGGAAGATTTCAAAACAACTTGTGATTACACATTGATAAAGACAACTTTGCAGAAATTCCTACATTTTCTCAGCAACCAAACAGACCCAACTTCTGAAAACAATCAACAAATGCAATGCAGAGAAATTGGGAAGTAATACATGGTTTCTTAGCAACTTGTGTCTGATGGATTTCACCATTTTTGGGTTTGAAGAGCCGCCCCAAGTCCATCTTCCATATGAAATTAAATTTAGAGAGAGAACGCTGTTCGAGAGAGAGAGAGAGAGAGAGAGAGAGAGAGAGAGAGTACCTAGATTTATAGGGCGGCCAACTCCGATACCAACACCGCAGCCTACGCCAAAGCCTGTAAATACTTGACCCACTTTCAAAGTAAACGGATTCTGGATTCGGATTCCCCCCACTTGGCCCTCTCTCATTGGCCACCACCACAACGCCACTCTTACTACTGCTGCTGCCCTCCATTTCTCGACAAGCTTCCCTCTCTCCTTTTCAAAAGCCAAAGCTCTCTCTATTCAAAAGCTAAAGCCTCGCGCCTCTCTCTCTTCCTTCTCACTCACTCTCTCTCCCTCCCAAACTTTATTTGTTCAGAAAGTTCCCACCTTGCTTGCTCTGAACTGCAAGTCGGCAATCATTAGGTACAAGGAGGCAAAGTGATGAGCTTTGCTTCTTTGCCTACCAGAATATGTGTAAACTTAGGCCGGCAATCATTTGGATGGTCTCGATTGACTTCAGAGAATCGAACGGCTGGAAAAATCAAAGAAAAGTTGAAGTTTTGAGAAGTAGAAACGATGACGACTTGCAAGGACTTGGTAGAACGGACCCAAAAAAGACTTGCTGCTTGGAAAGCTCACACACTCTCACTAGTAAGGCAGACTACTTTGATTCAAGTTGTTACTTCTTCTCTTGCGGTGTATGCTATAAAAGATTCAGAAAGTGGACTGGAAACAAGTTTGTTCGCCTAAATTAGTGGGTGGATTAGGCCTCGAGAATATGCGTAGTATGAACTCTGCCTTGCTTGCTAAGAATTCTTGGAGGGTGATTCAACAGGATGATGAACTTTGGGTGCATTAGTTAAGTGATAAATATCTAGCAGTACGGAATAAACATTTGTTAAATACTGCTATGTGGAAGGGCGCTAATGTCACTTGGAAAGGCCTCATTGATGGTGCTTAGTTGCTGAAAAAAGCTTTGGTTTGGCGTATCGGATCTGGTGAGCATATTAAATTTTGGACTGACTACTTACTGGTCAAATTGTAGGCCTCTTCTAAAATTTTCTCTTCAACGACTGTCGTCAACCATGCTTACGTCTTCATTGGCTGATTTTTGCTATGGTGGGATTTGGGATACAAAACGTTTGCTCTATTTCCTTCCTAAAATAATTGTGGATAAAATTGTTAATATTCCTGTGGATAGTATTAGTGGCTCGTTAGACAAGTGTATATGGAGACCACTAATGATGGTAACTTTCATGTGAAGTTTGCCTATGTATTGGACCTAGGCGCTAATATGAAAACCAAGTGGTGATGAAGCTTTATCTGGTAGTTGCATCTTCCTCCTTAAGTGCCCTTTTTTGGCTTGTGTTGTTGGACAAATTACTGACCAATGCTCAACGAGTTAGAGGGGGTTGGCTACGGATCATTCATGCCGCAGATGTGATGGTGATTTTGAATCAATTATTCATGTCTTTAGAGATTGCTCCTCTGTTGTTAAGGTTTGGAGAAGTTTCCATGTTCTTGGTCAATTTTTTACTAATGCTTGTTCTAGTACTTGGTTCCAAAATAATCTCTCTTCTAGAATATTCACTACAAGAAAATATGGTAATTGCGACACTTTTTTTACGACGCGTGATGCAGCCGTCGCAATAACTATTAAATTTCATTATTTTATGCGCGCTAAACTTTGGCGCTCTGTTGTTTGCGACAGGAATAAGTTCTGTCGCACACACCTCTGTTGTGAATAAGTAGAAGAAAAAAAAACACAACTGCACGCTCTCATCTCCTTCTCGTTCTCCGCCTCTCTCGTTCTCGTTCTCCGCCTATCTCCCTCTCTTCAAAGCATAGATCCTTCTTTGCCACTCTTGCCACAACCACTGATGCTGAGACACAATTGAACCAGGTAAGGATTTATGTTTCTTGTTCCTCTCTTAAATCTCCCCTTTCCCTAACCCTAATATTTTTTGTCATCTCTTAGTTTTTTCTTTTTGCCGCTAGAAATTCGAATTCAACCTCATCCCTTCTGATTCGGTAATATTATTTGAGGAATTATCTTCTAATTTGTTTTTTCTTGGTGTTGTTTCGTCATTTTTTTTCCGCAAATTCCAGTCTTATCTATTCTCCATTAGTTCTCCCATTGTTTAGGGTTTCTTTTTGTCATTTCTATGTTCAATTTCATCACTAATTGCTTATATTGTTGGAGGATTTTTTGTAATTGGAGCTAGTCAAAGAAGTATGCTGGCTTGGTTTTGTTTATTTATTCTTTATTGGCACTGGTGACTCGGTCAGCAAGAGAAGCAGAAATTTGGTGGTGGATTAATTGGAGAAGGATGAGGAAGAAAGCATTGATGAATGCAGAGATAATGGCGGTGCTTTTGTGAAGAAGCACGGGGTGGTCAGAAAAAGGTGAGATTTGTAGGGGAAAAGGGAAGAACTGTTTGGAAAGGAATGGTGAATGATGAGTAGAAATCAGAGCAAGGCGGAGGAGAAAATGGAAAGCGAGCCTCTAAGAAAAGTGAGAATGGGGTGTAGTTTAAAGGTAGAAGATGAAGTGAGGCATTTTGATGACATCGATACAGAGAAAGGTTTGCGAAGAAGCAAGAAAGTGGGTTATTTTCTTGGGGCCATAAAGGATCATACGAAGCAGGAAGAAAGAAATGTAAATAAGCAGTCCAAGAAAGTAAAAGGATCATACGAAGCAGGAAGAAAGAAATGTAAATAAGCAGTCCAAGAAAGTAAGTAATTTGTAAATTCTATGTTTATGTCATTTGTTGTCAATGTTGTGATTTACTCGTTTATGTTAATAAGTTACAACTTAAGTTAGCATCTGAAAGATTACCCAACTGTTTGAACAATCTCTAATTGAAATGTAATGCTTTATTTTACAAGTGCTATTTTTTCATGAACCTATTATATGTAAAAACATCCCTGGAATAGTTCCTGGTAATGGCTCGAAGTCATTTCTAATCTTGAATGTAAGTAAAATGATGTGGGAAGTGCTCAATACGTGTCCAATTTACAGGTTGGAAGAAAGCCATATGTATTCCTAGGCATGCCTTTGGCGATCAGTATCGAGCCTGATACAGTTGTCAAAGGGCCATGAAAACTTGAAATGGTTTTTAGTAAGTTAATCTCAACATTCTAGATCATATGATTGTGCTGGTGAAGTAATTTCCCCTTGAATATGGTTTTCTGCTTCGCATCTATCTGTTTGTAATGCTAAGTCCCAGAAGGAGTCTCCCCTGTTGCACTTGATGTCTACAATTTCAAGTGGTGTGGCCCTTTCTGTGTATAAATGCTGATGAGGTTTGTGTTACCACAGTGGGCATTGCATACCTTTTTGTTCATTTAGGCAAATGTGCCGATAAACTTTACTAACAAAACCTTGGTTTTTTGGTAGGCTATTCTAGAGTTTGCCGACTTGTCAATGTCGTTGGCTCTTTCCAAGAAGTGGCCACTATACTTAAGCACCAAAAACACTATTATGAAGAAATAGTGAAGTACGATGGCAGGTAAATTTACCTTTGTTGGAAGAATTATTCAACATTCAACTATCAATTCTATATCACTTAGTTCTATAAGGAAATTATTACAAATGTTGAGTTATTTGACTGCCCCAGGTTTAAGGACATATTTGAGGAGGTTTAGGACGAGAGGTGGAAGCATAAGTTTGAAGACAATTCTACATGGTTTGTATTATCATGAGGACCTTGACGTTGGAATATAGAACCTATTAACGTTTTGATCATGTATATATGTTTCATTACTGTAAGTGAAATACATTCTTTGATATCTAAGTGTTTCTCATTTTGTGAATTATGAATTTTATCAGTTTGGATTTTATTTTAGTTTGAAATATGTAGTAACATTTCACATGAAACAATAATGTGATTGTGGCGTCCCATTTGACGCCTAATATTTTTTTTTATACCTGGTGCCAATTATTTGCGACGCATTACTTGCTGTCGCAAACCCCGTAGCAAATAGTATTTGCAACGCGCTAAAAACGTCGCATATAATTGACCAACATTTACGACGCCTATGTATTGCGACGCGTCATTGGCCGTCGCAAGCTCGTCGTAAAAGGCTTGTTGCGACGCTTTTTGCTGTTTTTGCGACACGTTTTGACTGTCCCAAAAGGGCTTTTTTTTTGTAGTGATTAGTCTTGGATAATTTGGAATGGAGACTTATTTTTTGCATCACTTCTTCGTTCTTGTAGCACTGGCAAAACAAAATTGTTTTTGACTAGGATTTGATCTCCCTAATGATCCCAAATCTGTTATTATAACTACTTAAAAGATTGGCTTTTGGCGAAGATGGTTTCCTCCATAAAGCCCCTTCGAACACATGCTTTTTTTTTTCATTGGGAACCTCGTCTTGAGGGTTTGGTAAAGCTTAATGTTAAAGGGTGTTGCAAGGGGAGACCAATTTCATTGGTGCTGGTAGTGTCCTAAGAAACTCGTTGGGGGCATGGGGTTTCTGGCTTTTGTGCTAATCTTGGTCGATGTGAGATTCTTTGTACTAAAGTCTGGGGTATTTTTATTGAGCTGCGACTTGCATGGAATAATGGAATTAAGAAAATTATGGTGGAATCTGATTGTGCACTTGCAGTACAATTGATTTTAAATGTAAAAGTGGATAATCCTCCCTTGGGAAGTTTATTAATGAATTGTCATGCCCTTATGCACCAAAGTTGGTCTTGTATAATTCATTATATTTATCGTGAAAAGAATTTTGTTGCTAACAATTTAGCTCGTTTGGGTCCAAGTTTTTTTTAGCAAGCGCCTCATTCTTGTCGTCGGTTGCTGATTGCAGATATAATTGGGGTCTCGTGGCCTCTTTACATTCTTATGTAATCTTTCTTTTTCTTTCGGGCTTTTGCCCCGTTGTCAACCAAAAAAAGAAAAGTTCTTTGGATCCTCTCCAAACCTTGCTATCCGGAATCTAAGGACCAGGAAATTTGAGGCCTTGGTTTGTGTGAGAGAGAAATCAGAGCCCTTAACTTGTGTTAGGTGGGCTAGTGGAATGAGTTAATAAGGACGTTAGATTCAACTTAAGTGGTTCAGATTTCTTGGTCCTTAAGCTCCAGAAAGGATCTCTACCCTAAGGCTAAATTGGATTAATGGTCTTCATGGTGATAAGATAATTGGAAGATAGCCCTTGTATGAAAAATTAGGATTTAAACCTCTGTGGTGAAGTCCTGGGATTCAAGTCCAAAATTAACATTTTCCTTAACTCTCTCTTAACATTCCCACCCCACCCTGTCTTTTTTCCAGATAAATTGTATTGGAGGAGATTAAAATTACAATCACATTCATATCGTTCCAGTATTGGATCGGTGTGAAATATCATACCTGAGATAGGGTCAACTTGACCAATCTAAGAGGAATGATATTACCTAATAGCATCTCAAGGGAGGTAGCAATTGGGTAGCAAAGTAAGATTTGCCATGCCAGGTAGAACAAATGTATCTCCAATAGAGGTAGCAACCCAATTAAGTTGCCTATTGTGTGGCTTAGCCGAACTCTCTCTTTTCTTAATGTAAAAATATCGATGTATTAACAAAAAAAATAACAGAGATAGGAACCGAATTACCAAATTGAAGTTAGCAAATTAAGTTCCAACATATTTTATTGAAAAGTATTATTGGGTAAAGAATTTGAAAATAAATTTTGAAGAAATGATTGAATGCCTTATATTTATATCAATCGGATGAAGTAATTACAAACATTTTTTTGCCGCAAATTCTACCCCAAAAACTTTATAAACAAGTGAACTTTCATACTTCGTTAGGAATTTGGGATCTCATCATTTACTAGGACTCTCTAAAGGAAAGCTTGAACCTGTGCATTTGTGTAAACCCTTCACAATTAATGAGAACTCCTCAACTCCGTGGACGTAGTCAATCTGGGTGAACCACGTACATCCTGTGTTTGCTTCCCTGTCTCTATCCATTTACATACTTATCCACACTAGTGATTGGAGCAATCTAGTGAAGGTCACAAACTTGACACTTTCTATTATACCAAAGTCCTTACTGATTTTGTACATCAACATTTGGCGCCGTCTGTGGGAAACACACTTATTCCTACTCTCTTCAGCTTTGTTAAGCTGGTTTCCACCATTCGTACGCTCTCTTTTGACCAGGCATCCCTCTCTAACATGGGAAGCGAAGGAAGCCACAACACACATAACGACACCCCCTTCGCACCTAGTGCGAAGCAACAAAAGAATGAACGAAAGAAGTTTGCTCTTCAGGCTAAAGTCGATGAGCTGTAGGCTCAGAACAACAAGATAACAATGAAGAACAAGGTCCTCTAGGAGCAGTATGAGAAGCTCTTCGAGATGCTCTATGAGGCTAGGCATACTCAAACACACGAGCTCATCATCCCCGTGGAAGTCAACCATCAACTGGGTGCCCCCCAACACGGAGGGTCACCTGCCTTCGACATGGGTATTCCTGACAAGGAGCGAGCTACTCATCGAAATGTCGATCAACATGAGACTTCTCTCAACCCAGCTGCTTCGACCTAAAGTAGGAGAAGTGGAGGAAGGCACCATCTTGCAGAAGGAATGGAATGATCAAGATTCGTTTACTGTGACTGTCGAGACTTCCTAAGATATTGTCAAAAAAATTCTATCCACATAGGCTCAAGGATCAAAGACCCAAGAGTCATCGAAGGGCTCAGTCCTCTACCACAACGTAGGCCAACACATAATCCAAGAAAGGAACCACATGCCTTGAAGGGACAAGAAGGTGAAGGAGATTCGGGGGACTTCCAAACGACACGTCTCGAAATCCAGTACGGTGAATCTAAGAAAAAGCAACATGCCTTTGACCAAACACCATACTTCCAAGGGATGAGGAAAACTTGCAAATGAGAGTTAATGATGCTTGACTCCATTCATGACCTTTTTATCCTGCAACTTCTCGAAAAGGTGAACAGGCTAAAGGCCGAGCGTCATGCCCAAATCCTTGGCTGGGATCAACCAAGGCCCAGCCCTCTGACAAAGAGAATCCTTGGCACCCCTCTACAAGGAGAAATGAAACAGAAGCTTAGCTTGCAATCTTATACTGGGAGGGAAGATCTAATTAAGCATATATACCTCTTTGAATCTACCATAGCATACCAAAGACACAATGATGAAGAACGATGTCTCATATTCCCCTCAACTCTCTATATTAGAGCTCTCAATTGGTATTGTTGTCTTCGACCTAATACTGTGGATTCCTTCGTAAGCTAAGGAGGCTTTTCGTGACTCAACACATCTTCCAAGCTGATCGTGTACACTCCGCTGATGAACTATACATTATTCGTCAGAAATCAATTAAGTCATTGCATGAATATGCCTATCGTTTTTGCTATGGGTACTCTCGTTATGTTGAGGCAGATGATAAAACAAAACTCAAGGCCTTAACGGTAGGCATGCATGAATGCTTCTTCAAGTGCATGATGAATGTTAACACTTGGAAGACTTACGCTGATGTAATGATGCAAGCTTACAATCATGCATTTGTCGAGGTAAGGACATACCAAGGGAACCATCCCATATGGTTAACCCCTATCAACAAGTGGGAAGTGGAAGTCAAGTTCTACCAAGTGAGGAGATCTTGGTCATCAGACACCCATTGCATCCTCTTTTGCCTCATTTAGCTATTCGTTAAGTCACCAAACGTATTTGTCTCATGGTAAGAGGAAGAATTTTTACTCTCAGCAAGCTCATTACAACAAGAGTGATAAAAGTTCGTATCAAAACAACCAGGGGTGAACGTACCGTCGACTATTATGACTATGGGGCCAAACCTCACTCTTTCAAAGTGGAGGACTAAGTACTGAAGGAAATGCTATTATAAGAAGGCATGCACATTACAAATGTTTTGACCCTCAACCACTTGAGATCTTTTGTCACATAAGCCATTTGGCAAATATTTAAAGAAGAGAGAATTCAGACAATTTCTTCTGAGTCTTTTGCATTCCTAGCATTGGAACACTTGGTCTATGCTGACCTACCTCTACACTCAAACTCAGAGCTCCAACATGCGTACTTTGACACAAAGTAAGTGATACTAAGTGTTACAACCAACATGGTTCGCATATTGAAAGCATGAATTCCTTCATGCATAGCAAAACATTTATAAGCATAACTCATATCAATCAACATAAACATCATACATTCCAACACATTCATACATAAGCCAACTATGCTTCAAAAGGGTTCAACATACTTTGTGTTATTCGACACTTGCTACAATGTGCCTCGGCACATTGCCCTTATTCTCACCAACTAGGTGATGAAGGAACTCACCTTCGTGCCACCAACCAGGTGATGAAATGTACAACCCGTACTCTAATATTACTTGACAACTTACCACTCTTATCACCAACCTGGTGAAGAAGGAACTTACCTTCGTGCCACCAACCAGGTGATGAAATGTACAACCCGTACTTTAATATTATTTGGTAACTTGCCACTCTTATCTCCAACTAAGTGAAGAAGGAACTTACCTTTGTGCCACCAACCAGGTGATGAAATGTACAACCTATACTCTAATATTATTTGGCAACTTGCCGCTCTTATCACCAACCAGGTGAAGAAGGAACTCATCTTCATGCCACCAACCAGGTGATGAAATGTACAAACCGTACTCTCCTTCATGCCACCAACTAAGTGATGAAATGTACAACCCGTACTCTAATATTATTTGGCAACTTGCCACTCTTATTACTAACCAGGTGAAGAAAGAACTCATCTTTGTGCCACCAACTAGGTGATGAAATGTACAACCCATACTATAATATTATTTGGCAACTTGCCACTCTTATCACCAACTAAGTGAAGAAGGAACTCATCTTCGTGCCACCAACTAGGTGATGAAATGTGATGAAAGGTGATGAAAAAAACTCACCTTCGTACCACTAACCAAGTGATGAAAGCAACTCACAATTCATTCCACCAACTAGAAGACGAGTGATACAACTTATACATGTGAACTCCTAGCATTCACAAATAATAAAAAACCCTCAAGCTTTACAACTCAACTAAGGGAGCACTTATGCCCAACAAGAGTTATAGTCACCAACAAAGTCTTATTGCAAGCCAACAACGGCTTAAGTGCATGGTATACGAAGATCAAGCTCTTTAGCCATCTTGCATCTACTTTAGACATTTCTCCTCTGTAACAATGCAAATACTACAACTCGTAGAAAGCTTTACACACTCTTGATCAAGACTGTTCGAAGCAAATTCAATTTATATGGTTCATCCAAACCTTCGACTACTACAAGGTATGGCTTGCATCACAATCTCTTGCTCAACAGTGTGGAAGCAAAATTTGTATATGTTGTCTCTCCCACATTTTCAAATTTCCAGTTTCCCTATAAAAAAAAAAAAAGGGAAATTGAGAAATTCAACAACTTCAACAAATGGAGGGCAACTACAATTCTCAAAAGGTTCACACGCTTTTGATCAAGATAGTGTAAAGCAAAATCAATTTATGGTGCCAACAAAGCTTCATCAAAGGAGTCTAACCCACAATTCTCAAAAGCCTCACACACTCTTGATCAAGATAGTGTGAAGCAAAATCAATTTATGGTGCTAACAAAGCTTCATCAAAGGAGTTCAACTATAATTCTCAAAAGCCTCACACATTTTTTATCAAGATAGTGTGAAGCAAAATCAATTTATGGTGCCAAAAAAGCTTCAACGAATGGATGACAACTACAAATGTCAAAAACTTCACACACTCTTGATCAAGATAATGTGAAGCAAAATCAATTCATGGTACCCAACAAAGCTTCAACACAAAAGCTTCACCTACAAAGCTTCACCACAAAGCTTCAACAAATGGAGTGCAACTATAAATGCCAAAAGCTTCACACACTCTTGATCAAGATAGTGTGAAGCAAAATCAATTCATGGTACCCAACAAAGCTTCACCTACAAAGCTTCAACACAAAAGATTCACCTACAAAGCTTCACCACAAAGCTTCAACAAATGGAGTGCAACTATAAATGTCAAAAGCTTTACACACTCTTGATCAAGATAGTGTGAAGCAAAATCAATTCATGATACCCAACAAAGCTTCACCTACAAAGCTTCAACACAAAAGCTTCACCTACAAAGCTTCAACCTCAAAGCTTCACCTAAAAAGCTTCAACACAAAAGCTTCACCTACCAAGCTTCACTACAAAGCTTCAACCTCAAAGTTTCACCAACAAAAGCTTCAACAAATGGAGGACAACTACAAATGCCAAAAGCTTCACACACTCTTGATCAAGATAGTGTGAAGCAAAATCAATTCATGGTACTCAACAAAGCTTCAACCTCAAAGCTTCACCTATAAAGCTTTAATACAAAAGCTTCACCTACAAAGCTTCACCAACAAAAGCTTCAACAAATGGAGGGCAACTACAAATGCCAAAAGCTTCACACACTCTTGATCAAGATAGTGTGAAGCAAAATCAATTCATGGTACTCAACAAAGCTTCAACCTCAAAGCTTCACCTATAAAGCTTTAATACAAAAGCTTCACCTACAAAGCTTCACCAACAAAAGCTTCAACAAATGGAGGGCAACTACAAATGCCAAAAGCTTCACACACTCTTGATCAAGATAGTGTGAAGCAAAATCAATTCATTGTACCCATAAAAAAAATCAAAAATTTGAAAAAAAAAAAAAAAGGTCTAGGCCTCATATTCTTTGGGCCTAACAACTTTCATAACATATATATATGAAGGAGGAGTTTTGGGTTACCACTTAGAAAGGAAAATGGTGAAGTTTTGTTACTTTGGAAACTTGGCTACTAGCAAGACACCTCCTTAATCAACTCCCTCGACCGGAGACTTGGGGGACTCCTACCATATACTACTACACCTCGGTACTTAGAAGTTTCACGACTACTCAGTGACTTGGATCTTTCAAGTCTCCAACCGAGAAGTTTTTTTCACTCGGGAAATCAAAGGAGCATTATTTCAACCTAAATGCTTCACCCCTGTAAAAGAAAAGGCAACAGGGCTGCTTGTTCAAAAATCGAAGAAGCATCGCTCTCTGAATCTTGAGAGTCAGATCTTCCTGGATAAAATTTGTCAACACTACCCACATGCAACATCATCTTTTCGGGTACCACGGGCAGCTTTCTCAAAGATCCCTGACCAAGTTAAGGCGCGTGAATTTTGTAGCCCCAACTACCCTAACTATTACCCACAAGAGGTAAAGGAACATCACTACTACTAGCTAATTGGCAAATTTCTAGATGTGTCGACCTCCATCTTTCGTGGCAAAGCATACTTACAAGAATGCCTAATTTTCCTTCATATCGAAGAACACACCTTCAACATATTTGCTTGTTCAAAAATCTAAGAGCCAACGCTCTCCAAATTTCGAGAGCCAGATCTTTAACACATCTTCTTGTTCAAAAATCGAAGAGGCACCATTCTTTAAACTTTAAGAGTTAGCACTTGGAATCAAGCTTCCAGTCAGGAACTGACTGCCTGGAACCCCTTGCCTGATTACTTACCTAGCATTTCTCTCGAGTACTCATCTTCAACATCTTGTGCTTCCAAAGAAGATACCACATCTGCTTGAGGAACAAATAGGGCAAGTGAAAAGGATACAAGGAAGCATGTGGAGACAAGCGCAATAGAACATGTGCCGATTCACCTATTACTTCTTAAAAAACAAAGGTATCCCATATCATTAGGGTCGAACGTACTCCAGATTTAACGAACTTGTTTTGACCCTCAAATTCTTGAGTCGGCTCGCTCCTTTGGAGGAAACCAAGAAACCTTCAAATCCAGTTCAAGAATAAGCATGTGGAAAGTTAACAAGTACAACCTGATTCATCATTTATTTCTTCAAAAGAAAAAGTATCTCATATCATCTCTTCTCCCTTTTCTTCTCTTTATCCTTTTTGCTGCGTACAAGATAGGGAGAATGAGAACAATCAGCTGGAACCTGAGATCAAAACTTCCAATCTGAGGCTGACTGCTTGGAACTCTGATTGCTTACCTTGTCTGTCACCTCTTTCGGCAGATCTCCTAGCTCGGCGACTTGGGGGACTCCTAATATATGGTTTGTATAACACTTAACCAAGCCCGAAACTACAAGTAAGCTTCAAATGAAAATGATACATTACCTTGTGCGTCAACATCAGCTAAAGATACCACTCCTGGATGGAGGACAAATACCTCCAGAAAAGATGCCACTTCTACCTATGAGGCAGAGGCAAGTGAAAATGATACCACGTTTCGGTACTTAGAAGTTTCGTGATTACTCAGTGGCTTGGATCTTGCAAGTCCCTAACTGAGGAGCTTCCCTCACTCAGGAACTTAGGGGAGCACTGTTTGTACCATACTTGACCAATCCCAAAACTACAGAGCACCGGTCAGCGTTATACCATCAAGGACCCAGAAGAGTTTCCCTTCAACCAGGAGGCCAATCACAGCACGACACGTGTCGACATCAGAAGCCAATCACAGCACGACACGTGTCGACATCAGAAGCCAATCACAGCGCGACATGTGTCAACATCAGAGGCCAATCACAACACGACACGTGTCAATGTTAAAACAAAGCTAGAAACTCTCTTCTATAAGAGGAGATCATTCTCCCACAATAATCCCTAATGCCATTTGTACTAAATCATTTACTAGAACTTACTAAATGAGAGCTTGAACCTATGTATTTGTGTAAACCCTTCACAATTAATGAGAACTCCTCTACTCCGTGGACGTAGCCAATCTGGGTGAACCACGTACATCTTATGTTTGCTTCCCTGTCTTTATCCATTTACATACTTATCCACACTAGTGACTGAAGCAATCTAGCGAAGGTCACAAACTTGACACTTTCTGTTGTACCAAAGTCTTCACTGATTTTGTGCATCAACAATGTTGTTAGATTTTTTTTACTGCCAGATTCGATTATATTAGATTTCAACCGTTGAATTCAATAAATTTAAAAATAAATAAATAAACATTAAATCAATTAAATATGGACTGTTGGATACCAACAACTTATTTGAATGTATGCCATTAGATTACATAAAAGAGTCGTTAGGCTCATCAATGAAATAGGCAAGTGGGTGGGTCCTCAGATTGCAGCGCATGACGAGTTCCCCTTCATGCACGCATCAAACTTAGGCGTTTGGCTTTCAAAACCAAACTTCCACTCGCACAAGTGGGCCTCACCACTAACCCAAACTCAAATCTTGGCCGAAATTTGACCTTTTTTTTAGTTTTAACACTTAACCCCGGTTTAGCACAAGGGTTGGAATGAAATGAGGGGGGAATAGAAGGGAAATTTTGGGTTGAAGTTGGTAGTAGGAGGTACAGTTGACTTTGACAAGACTCCTTCTCTAACACCAACAAGTCTGATAAAAAGAACTAGAAAAATCTTCAGATCCAGAGCACTCGGAGGATCCATGAAAAAAAAACCGCGCTTCTAATTTCGTCGGTTGAAAGTATAGAAGAAAAAGTAGAATTTTCTACCTCACTAACCATAGGACAATGACCACTACAAACATCATTAATACCAGATAGAATGAAAGAAAATAATGCAAAGGCGGATAAAATTTCACCACATTATCAGCAATACAAGTAAAATGTGTATATCACACAAGTGAAGAATGAGCTGCGAGAGGATGCACGTAAAAAAAAGCAATGCATCTTTTGCTGGAAAATGGAGTAACCGACCCCGTTGGAGGATTTTTTAGAGGTGGCTAAAAAGATGATGGTTACATCCAACCTTCCTCTTAATATTGTAAAAGAAACGGTTGGAATCATGAAAATCGGGAACCAAACCTAATTGCGTTAGGTGTGTGAAATAGTTGCATTAATTAATAAAACGTGTAAGTGTGGTATGGACAAAAGAAAACGTATGGACAAAAAGGAAATATGGTAACAAAACTTTATATTAAAAAAATAACAACAATATATGAGAAGTATGGTATGTCTGACTAATCATTATGGAGACGTTATCAACTATCCACGTAACATCTGCATTATTTATCATCTACGCATTAAATATAGCTCTTGCACTTTTTAATTTGTTTCGTTATTGGTTAGTGTTTCATCTGTATATTGTATATTTTGTTTGATATATTTTATTAGGCATTTCATACAAACTATTCATTACATTTACAACTTTATGTTGTATCTTCAATCTCAATATGATTGTTGTGGGTTTTTTTCCTCCACTCAGCATCACTTAAATATACGAAGACAAAGCTTCTTCGTTGTTGGTTCGCGAATTATAACTTTGGGAATGAGTATGAAAATTTTCACTCTCAAAAAACTTAATTTGCGAACCACACCGGTCTATTAGCGTTAAAATTCTGGGAGTGGGGAGTTAAGATATGTTGACTTTGCTCAACCGGCCACTTGAATTGCTTTCAATGGCAAAACTGCCACTTTAATTGTTCTCTCATCGATTCGTCGAAATCTGACTTGTCACCTAACTGATTAGATTTTCTTGCATTCTTATATTATTTAGTTAAGCCTTAAAATGGTTTCTGAGATTTGCATAACTCCTCATTTTGATCCCTGATATTTGAAATCAATAGAAGTGGTCCTGAGATTGTCCATTATCAATCATTTTGGTCATTAAATCTCCATAAAATAAGAATAAAATGACCAAAATACCCTCAATTTTTTGTCAAATCATTTTGGCCAATTGTTTTAAATTGAGGGTAGTTTTGTCATTTTGATTCTTAATTAACATAATTTTTTCACAAAATGACTAAAATGATTGATGGTGGACAATCTCAATGACCACTTCAAATATTAGGAATCAAAGTAAGAAGTTATGCAAATCTCAATGACCATTTTGGCTAAAAAGCGTTTAATTAAAATTACCGTTGCAATTACTGAAGGATCAATGTGCTTATAGAAAAAAAATTCATTGATGATTTAGCTCAATTTTTTGTGGAGAAGCGATACTATAATCTAATCTAACCTACATGAAGTAATACGAATTTGGGTGCAGAGTGGGGGCTCAATGCACTAGTTAACTTGGTTAAGTTCAGGTATGCAAGTCCGTTTTGTTTATGATTAACCATATAAACACATGTATTGTTTTGTTTATATCATTGAATCTTATTCCAGCAACTTATACATGATTTTTTATTTATCAAATTAAAGAGAGATACTGGGAGTTATAGAAGCACAAATTTCCCAGAAACTATGAGTTTGAAGACCACTAAACTTCCTTCTCAATAGGAACTGTGACAATCACTACTTTCACTTCATTGAGAGAGCCCCTCCGATCAGCCGATGGCATTGCCATGACAAGTCCACCAGAAACGAATCCAACCCAATATGAAACATATTCCGGCTTATTCCCTTCGCGAAATTCGATCTCATTTGCTCCAAAATCATCCCACACTGCTCTAGAAAGCTGACTCCGACTACCTAGCCGTTTCGGCTTAATAAGTCCATCTTTTGGAAACTTCTCAACCTTGATTGCATTGCGGTAGTTGGTCTTCAAAAACATGGGAAAGTTGGGAGCCATATTGTTACCGTATTTGTTCTCTGCTTCTTCAACACAAAGCTGCAATGCATCATCCTTCAATGGATTTACAGTCTCCGCAGAGATAGTGAAAATAACAGTTTGGCCACATTTGTTGCTAGGATTAGAGCTAAATATGCTGGTGGGGGAGCAACCAGTAGATTTCATAATATCAGGTATATAATACATTGGTGCTGCAGGTAGATCATCTTTTGAAAGCAGATTGTTGTGAATTTTAGCCCATTTCTTTAAGAAGTTTTCCTTCAACAAAATATCTGCCAGAAGAATGCTGCAACTAATTCCAACTGAGCATCCTCCACATTGGAATTTGGTCACCTAAGAGAAAAAACAATGAAAAATATATAATAAAAACCAAGCAATAATCATCCATGTTTCAAATTTGAAAATACCTTACACCCCAAAACACTAGAACAAAAATTGTCCTAGGCAACAGGGGATATCCCTTGTCTAATCATTTTTGTTCTAGTGAAAGCTAGCTTAAATTCTTTTGAGGGGTTTGGTTTTATGTCCCCAATTTAAGCGTTATTTTTTCCTCCTTCTATTAATTAACTTCACCAGTACCGTCGAGGTTAACTTCAAAATAATAATAATAAAAACACAAAGCTCTTTACATAAAAGATGCATGTAGTTGATTACCTGAACATAAACAAGTGGAGAGTACTGAGGATTTTGTTCATCAATATCTTTCCAAAACACAAGCTTAGCTTCCGCATCCTCTCCGTCTCTGCTGCCCTTCAAATCAAGAAACTCAGACAATGTTATCGGGATGCTTGTCTGAAAAAGTCTAACGCCACTATCATTTGACACAATCTCCAGTTGATTTCCTTCCTCATTCTGACGATCAAAAGCTTGTCGAAATCGCCCTGCTATTAACGGTTGCTCCAGCAAGGCCCTTGCTAGAGACTCCCTGAGCCATCCAACGTGAAACCAACGAGCACCGTCCTCGGTTGCCTTTGCGTGGTAAAGAAGGATGTGAAGACACTTCCGGAATATTCCAAAACCTATAGGGTCTACCGCTGACACTTGGCGCACTTGCCGTGGATCGGTTACCTTCGTTGGTGTCACGGTCTGCACAGACTGAATGTGAATTTCTGGGAGGAGATCATTGGCGCCTTTAGACATTTCCATCTTGTACTGCTTTGAACTATAGCGAAAAGGGCATGGATTTACTCAATTATATATGCCCAAGCAGCTGCTGCAATTGAAATTACAAAATGGCCCCCGCTTAACAATTCACGCAAATCTTCTTTTTGCCGAGAGATCTTTCAGTGTCTGCAATACTGGTATACTACGTATTACTATACAAATGATGAGATACTTATGATAAAAAAAATTAACTTAAAAAATAAAATTGTCCTCCACTTATAATAAAATTGTCCTTCACTCATATAATGACACGTAGCATAGTTTCCATATATGTTCCGGGCACAATAAAAAAATTCTTTTCTAGCCAAACAGTTTAGCACGATCAATATAAGATACCAGACTTTGATCTAAACCATTATTTAAATATAATAGTACGTTTAATTGCATTATCACGATTCATAGTAACATATTAGATATCTACCGAGATATTGATTTATTATCTCAATTAATAAAACAGAACTGTATGACTTTCAACTATGGTTTTTATGAATCGGCAAGTCATACATTCACAATACATTTTTGCTTTACAAACAGTAGAATAATTATACTGAATTCATCTAACTACGAGAAAGAAATTCAAACTTAAGGGTAAAGAGTAGAGAACATTGCTCAAGCCAACTTCGCTAAGTCGGATTTACACATTCACAATACATTCAATTGTGAATGACTCTTTTCAGTAGGTGGGTTAAGCGCACAGATGGTGGATATAAATACATAATTAGTTGATACGCCACCAATTAAATGGACCGTTCAGGTATAAATCAAATCAATTAAACAGTGGAGTTTGGGTCGGCATTAAATCTTTATAGACCCTCACCAAGTTGGTAAGTAGTTTAGTTTAGCTTCTCTTATTAGACGTCTCAATCTTTATCCAATCTTAATCTCATTTAGGGCAAAAAGGCGTATGGTAGGAAGGACCCTACGTTGTATTGACGAACAAATTGATGTGGGGTTGCGATGACTCCACCCACATTATTGTTGATTTGAGTCTTAATTGTAAATGTTATTGGAGTCTTATTTTAGGTAGGATTATGATATGTAATCTTTATGATTTAGTTTCCTAATCCTTTGTAATTACTTTCCTTGCAGAATAAGATATGTGTGTCTATATATTTTTAAACCCTAGATGATGAATAAAATAACGAAGTATTAATGTATTTCTTCTTGGTATCAAAGCTTGGTTTTGGTACGAATACTAAACCATAAATTGTGTACATTGCTGTGTTTTTTGCAATTGTACCGTGTATTGACTTGCAGTGTGTACTTGTCGGCTGCTTGTCTGCTACCATACAAAAACTTGAGGCTGCTACGATATTGGTTGTGTTCTCTAATTAGAGTTGTAGCGTGGAAAGCTATGTTGTACTGCCACCTTATTTTGTAAGGAAAACTAACGAAAAGAGCTTGAAAACTTTGAGTTTTAACAGTAAGGACAAAATAAATGGTAAAGTGAATAGTACCAGGATTGATTTTTTAGTGTAAAAATGTGGTTTTTCGTTAAAGTGAACAGTACCATGGGCTTTTCGTTAAAACTCCCTATTTTGTACCGTGTGAATTTCGTGAGCGTGTTTTCTTTGCCGTGCTTTTTTGTTGCTACAGTCTGCAATTGTTGACCAAAACAACACAAAAGAAAAAACAAAACAAAGAGAGAAGGGGAGTTGCTGTTGTAATCAGGCAGCAAGCATTAATTCATCAAGTGGGTTTTTCCCGCTCTACCATGGGGCTCTTTGTGCTTGGATTGCAACATGTTTGTGCAGTGGGTATTGTTGGTCCTGTTGGATTGCAGCGTATGGTTTTTTAAGGTGGTAAATTTGTGTGGTTTGTTGCTACATGCAATGCAGCATATGGGTGGTCTTTTTTTTGCATATGAGATTTGCTTTTGGACTTGAGTCTTGAGTATAAGTGTGATTGTAGTGTATTACTGTTGTGTTATAACAATGACGAGTACATGTTGGATTTTGGATTTTGGTGCAACGGATCATATGACGTATGATAAGACTTTGTTTCAATCTATAAGCTATCCTCATAGAAAGTGTGTGGCAACTGCCAATGGTACTACTGCTCCTGTTGTTGGAGCGGGAACAGTTTGTCTTACACCCTCTCTCCTGTTATATAATTGTTTATTGGTTCAGTCATTGTCCCATCACTTATTGTTTGTACCACAAGTCACTGAACAATTGGATTGCATTGTATTAATGTATCCTTTATTTTGCTTGCTTCAGGATATTCAGACAAATGAGATCATTAGGCATGTCACTAAGAAAGAAGGGCTATATTATGTGGATGACATGGTTCTTGGAAGATCTAATTTGGTTCGTGCATCACATAATAGTAATCTACAGAAGGTATTATTGTTGCATCATCGTTTGGTTATTTGAAGCATATGTTACCCGATTTGTTCAGTGGTATTGAAGACTCATAGTTGAAGTGTGAAGTATGTATTTTATCCAAAAGTCATCGTGCTTCATTCCCTTCAAGTATGAATAGAAGGTGTTGATGCACAAAATCAGGAAGGACTTTGGTACAACAGAAAGTGTTAAGTTTGTGACCTTCGCTAGATGGCTCCGGTCACTAGTGTGG
This sequence comes from Malus sylvestris, assembly GCF_916048215.2. Lineage (NCBI taxonomy): Eukaryota > Viridiplantae > Streptophyta > Magnoliopsida > Rosales > Rosaceae > Malus > Malus sylvestris. The sequence continues at coordinate 5,537,094 of NC_062263.1, read as the reverse complement.
ATAAGTATGCAAATGGATAGAGACAGGGAAGCAAACACAAGATGTACGTGGTTCACCCAGATTGGCTACGTCCACGTAGTAGAGGAGTTCTCATTAAATATGAAGGGTTTACACAAGTACATAGGTTCAAGCTCTCCTTTAGTGAGTACCAGTGAATGATTTAGTACAAATGACATTAGGAAATATTGTGGGAGAATGATCTCCTTTCATAGAAGAAAGTTTCTAGCTTTGTTCTGACATTGACAAGTGTCGTGTTATGATTGGCTTTTGATGTCGACACGTGTTGCGCTGTGATTGGCCTCTTGGTTGGAGGGAAACTCTTATGGGTCCTTAACGGTATAACGTTGACCGGTGCTTGGTAGTTTCAGGATTGGTCAAGTATGGTACAACCAGTGCTCCCCTAAGTTCCCGAGTGAGGGAAGCTCATCAGTTGGGGACTTGCAAGATCCAAGCCGTTGAGTAATCACCAAACTTCTAAGTACCGAAGTGTGGTATCGTCTTCACTTGCCTTATCTGTCTCATAGGTAGATGTGGCATCTTCTCTGAAAGTACTTTTCCTCCATCCAGGGGTGGTATCTTTAATTGATGGAGATGCACAAGGTAATGTATCAATTTGACTTGAAGCTTACTTGTAGTTTCAGGCTTGGTCAAGCGCAATACAAACCATGTAGTAGGAGTCCCCCAAGTCGCTGAGCTATGAGATTTGTCGAAAGAGGTGACAGACAAGGTAAGCAATCAGAGTTCCAAGCAATCAGTCCCAGATTAGAAGTTTGATTTCAAGTTGCGACTGATTATTCTCATTCTCCCTATCTTGCAGGCAGCAAGAAGGATAAAGAGAAGAAAAAGGAGAAGAGATGATATGAGATACTTTTGCTTTTGAAGAAGTAACTTTCCATAGGCTTATTCTTAAACTGGGCTAGAGGGTTTTCTGGTTTCCTTCAGAGTATAAGGCTGACTCAAGAATTTGAGGGTCAAAACAAGTCCATCAAATCAATAGTGCGTTCGATCTTGATGATATGGGATACTTTTGTTGTTGACAAAGTAATAGATGAATCGACACGTGTTCTGTTGCGCTTGTCTCCACATGCTTCCTTGTATCCTTCTCACTTGCCCTATCTGTTCTTCAGGCAGATGTGGTATCTTTTCTGGAAGCATAAGATGTTGAAGATGAGTACTCGAGAGCAAGGCCAGGTAAGGAGTTCCAGGTAGTCAGTTCCTGATTGGAAGCTTGATTCCAAGTGCTGACTGATTGCTCTCTTTCTCCTTGTCTTGCAGGTAAGAACAAAGCCAAAGGAAAAGACAGGGAAAAAGCATGATATGGGATACTCTTGCTTTTAGCCCTGATGATATGAGATACTCTTGGTCTTGTGTGGCTTGTTTGCAGAGGTATTATCGGGGGAAAAAGAAGTTGAGTATTTCGAGAGACTCTGCTGAAAGTGCCCTCTCGGATGTGAAGAAAGGTTGAGCATTTTTTTTTATTTGCAGGTCTACCTGGCTGTGAAGGATGAATGTCGACATATATGGGAATTGTCACAACAACGAGTGGTAACATTGTTCCTTTATCCTTCTCGGTCATAGTAATGTAGTAGGAGCTGCAAGATTCACGTGTTTTAACTTTGTCAGAGCACTTTGAAAAAGTGGTCTGTGGTATCTAGAAAGCTGATGTTGCGTGTGAAGATTGTAGACAAGCTTTATCCAAGGAAATCTGGCTTTTGAAGTTCGGAGAGCGGTGCCTCTTTGGTTTTCGAACAAGAAATCATGTCAGGGATCTGGCTCTTGAGATTCGGAGAACAGTGCCTCTTCAATTTTTACGAAAGCAATCATGTTGGGAGTCTGGTTCTTGAGATTTAGAAAGCGACACCTCTTCAATTTTTAAGAAAGTAATCCTGTTGAGAGTCTGGCTCTCGAGATTCGGAGAGCGGTACCTCTTCGATTTTTGAGCAAGCAATCTTGTTGGGAGTGTTTTCTCGAATGTGAGTAAAGGTTGGGCATTTTTGCCAGTCTACCTTGCCACGGAGCACGGAGATTGACACACATAGGGACTTTCCAGTTATCAAGCAGTGGTGATGTTCCTTTACCCTTGTGGGTAATAGTAGGGTAGCTGGACCTTCAAAATTTATGTGCTAAACTTTGTCAGAGATCTTTGGCAAAGTTATCTGTGGTACCCAATGAGCCTGATGTTGCGTGTGGAGATTGTCGACATATTTTACTCAGGAAAATCCATTTCTCGAAATCCGGAGAGTGGTGCCTCTTCGATTTTTGAACCAACGGCCATGTTGCCCTTTCTTTTATAGGGGCACCAATTGTGTGCAAGAAGTACATTCAGAGAGTTATTGCTTGTAGGAATTTTCCCCTTATTTTTGTACTTTAGAGATTTATTGAACCTCATTTCTCCTTCATCATTTCTGAAAATGTCTGGCCTATCGGACCGTCGTTTTGACTTAAACTTTGGTAAAGAGGCAGCTATGTCTCCTCAAGACAACATATGGCGCCCATCCTTCTTATCCCCTACTGGTCATCTTACCGTTGGGGACTCTGTGATGAAGAATGATATGACCACTGCGATGGTGGCCAGGAACCTTCTCACTTCCAAAGATAACAGACTACTTTCCGAACGGTCTGATGAGTTGGCTGTTAAGGATTCTCTAGCTTTCAATGTTCAGTGTGCAGGTTCTGTGTCTAATATGGTCCAACGCCTATTTGCTCGAACCCACCAAGTTGAATCATTGGTGGCTGAAGTGATAAGTCTCAAACAGGATATTAGAAGGCTCAAGCATGAGAATAAACAGTTGCACAGGCTTGCACATAACTATGCTACAAACATGAAGAGGAAGCTTGACCAACTGCAGGAATCTGATGGTCAGATTTTACTTGATCATCAGAGGTTTGTGGGTTTGTTCCAAAGGCATTTATTGCCTTCATCTTCTGGGCTGTACTGCGTAATGAAGCTCCAAATGATCAACCTCTGGTGCCTCTTCCTTCTGGGGTTCTGCCCAGTACTGAGGCTCCAAATGATCACCTTCCAATGCCTACTCTTTCTGGGGCTCTGCCGACTACTGAGACTTCTCCTAAGCAACCTTTGTGAAGGCTCCCTCTTGTTTGTTTATTTTGATTCATGTATATGTACATATTTGTAACTTATCGGAGATATCAATAAATAAGCTTTGCTTCATTTCAACGTATTGTGTTAAATACACCAAAGCCTTCTTCACTAAGTTCTTTGAATTTTTTCTTTTGTTGAAACTTGTATGTTGAAGCTTTGTGAGTGAAGCATGTATGTTGAGGTAGTGCTCCCTTTATTTCCTGAGTGAGGAAAACTTCTCGGTTGGAGACTTGAAAAATCCAAGTCAATGAGTGGTCGTGAGACTTCCGAGTATCAAGGTGCAGTAGCATATGGTAGGAGTCCCCCAAGTCTCCGGTCGAGAGAGTTGATGAAGGAGATGTCTTGCTAGTAGCCAAGTTTCCAAAGTAACAAAACTTCACCATTTTCCTTTCTAAGTGGTAGCCCAAAACTCCTCCTTCATATATATTTGTTATGAAAGTTGTTAGGCCCAAAGAAGAGGAGGCCTAAGCATTTTTTTTTATTTTTTTTTTCGAATTTCAGAAAATATATATATATATATATATATATATATATATATATATTTAAGCTTTGTAGGTGAAGCTTTCGTGTTGAAGCTTTGTAGGTGAAGCTTTGAGGTTGAAGCTTTGTTGGGTACCATGAATTGATTTTGCTTCACACTATCTTGATCAAGAGTGTGTGAAGCTTTTGTAGGTGAAGCTTTTGTGTTGAAGCTTTTGTGGGTGAAGCTTTGTAGGTGAAGCTTTGTTGGGTACCATGAATTGATTTTGCTTCACACTATCTTGATCAAGATAGTGTGAAGATTTTGAGAATTTGTAGTTGCCCTTTATTGATGAAGCTTTGTTGAATTTCCACACTATTGAGCAAGAGATTGTGATGCAAGCCACACCTTGTAGTAATCAAAGGTTTGGATGAACCATATAAATTGAATTTGCTTCGAACAGTCTTGATCAAGAATGTGTGAAGCTTTCTACGAGTTGTAGTTGCCCTTCATTGATAAAGCTTTTGTTAGCACCATAAGTTGCTTTTGCTTCACATTGTCTTGATTAATAGTGTGTGAAGCTTTTGAGAATTGTGGTTGAACTCCTTTGATGAAGCTCTTGTTGGCACTATAAATTGGTTTTGCTTCACACTGTCTTGATCAAGAGAGTGTGAAGCTTTTGAGAATTGTGATTGAACTCCTTTGATGAAGCTCTTGTTGGCACCATAAATTGGTTTTGCTTCACACTGTCTTGATCAAGAGTGTGTGAAGCTTTTGAGAATTGTGGTTGCCCTCCATTGATGAAGCTCTTGTTGGCACCATAAATTGGTTTTGCTTCACACTGTCTTGATCAAGAATGTGTGAAGCTTTTGAGAATTGTGGTTGAACTTCTTTGATAAAGCTCTTGTTGGCACCATAAATTGGTTTTGCTTCACATTATCTTGATCAAGAGTGTGTGAAGCTTTCTACGAGTTGTAGCGTTTGCATTGTTACAGAGGAGAAATGTCTGAAGCAGATGCAAGAGGGCTGAATAGCTTGATCTTCGTATACCATGCACTGAAGTTGTTGTTGGCTTGCAATAAGACTTTGTTGGTGACTATAACTCTTATTAGGCATAAGTGCTCCCTTAGTTGAGTTGTCAAGCTTGAGGGTTTTTGATTATTTGTGAATGCTAGGAGTTCACATGTACAAGCTGTACCACTCGTCTTCTAGTAGGTGGAATGAATGGTAAGTTGCTTTCATCACTTGGTTGGTGGTACAAAGGTGAGTTCCTTCATCACCTTTCATCACATTTCATCACCTGGTTGGTGGCACGAAGATGAGTTCCTTCTTCACCTGGTTGGCGGCATGAATGTCAAGTTGCTAAATGATATTAGAGTATGGGTTGCACATTTCATTACCTGGTTGGTGGCATAAAGGAAAGTACGGGTTGTACATTTCATCACCTGGTTGGTGGCATGAAGATGAGTTCCTTCTTCACCTAGTTGGTGGCATGAGTGGCAAGTTGCTAAATGATATTAGAGTACGGGTTGTACATTTCATCACCTGGTTGGTGGCATGAAGATGAGTTCATTTTTCATATTTCATCACCCAGTTGGTGAGAATAAGGGCAAGGTGTCGAGGCACATTGTAGCAAGTGTCGAATGACACAAAGTATGTTAAACCCTTTCGAAGCATAGTTGGCTTATGTACGAATGTGTTAGAATGTATGATTGAACGAATATACTGTGAAGCTGTTCGTTTATTTGTATAGTCTTGTTAACATATACTTAGACTTTGTTTGATGTTGGAAGCATTCATGTTGAAGCTTTGAACCCGAGTGTTTCATTACTAGGAATGTAAGAGGATTAAGATCGAGTTGTCTAAATCACCTCTTTATTGAATTCATGCCAAATAGTCTTCGTTACATAGGATGCCAAACGGCTGAAGCTTAACACTTGTACAATGTGAGTTTATTTGTAATAGTACTTCAAGTGATCAGCGTTCCATTAATGGCCAAGGGTTTTTCCATCGGAGCTTCTAAGCTTGTAGGACCCAGGGCGACTGATGCCAACAACTTTAAACAGTCCATCCCAGTTTGGACTAAGTGTTCCTTCACTCGGGACCCTGTCGCAGAGTATTCTTTTCTTCAATACCCAGTCCCCTACTTTGAAAGAACGAGGTTTGACCCTTGAGTCATAGTAGTTAGAGATGCGCTACTTGTAGGTGACGTTCCTCAAGTGAGCCTGGTTTCTGTGTTCCTCTACTAGATCTAAATTGAGGGTAAATTGTTTGTCATTTTTGCTTTGCACGTAGTTCTGGACTCGAAACGTTGCTTGCTCAAGCTTAACTGAGACAACTGCCTCTGTACCAAAGGTAAGTGAGAATGGGGTTTCTCCTGTTGATGTCCGATACGAAGTGCGTATGACCAAAGAACTTGGCGTACAAATTCTGGCCAACAACCTTTAGCCTTGTCCAAGTTGGTTTTCAAAGTTCGCTTGATTATTTTGTTGATGGCTTCGACTTGTCCATAAGACTTGGGATGAGCTAGGGAGGCAAAACATAAATTGATGTTGAACTTAGAGCAGAACATCCTGAATTTATTGTTATCGAACTGTCGCCCGTTGTCAGTGACTATTGCATTGGGAATGCCGAATCTGCAAAGGATGCTCTTCCATAGGAAGTCTTTAATTTTTGCCTCAGTAATGGTTGCCAAGGGTTCTACTTCAGCCCACTTTGTGAAGTAGTCAACTGCAACGATTGCATAGCGGACCTTACCCTTCCCTACAGGCATTGGGTCGATCAAATCAAGTCTCCATTGGGCGAAGGTTCAAGGGCTGATCATAAGAGTAAGCAGCTTAGGAGGGGAGTGAGGAATAGTTGCGTAGCGTTGACACTTATCACATGAGCGAGATATTCTGATGGCATCTTGGTGGAGTGTTGGCCAGTAATATCCTTGGTAAAAAGTCTTGTGTGCTAGGGATCGAGCATTATCTCCGCAGACTCCTTCATGTATTTCCCGAATGATAATTTCTACCTCCACGGGCGTAAAGCATCTTAGGTAGGGTACCATGCACAAGGAATTTATAAATCGGGGTAATCCAACTATCCCCCTATTGTAAGTTGCACACTTCCGCGGCCATGGTGCTTGGTGCTGCCAACAATTCGACCTGAATTTTTCTCCCAATTTTGTCTTCCACTGCTGAGGCGAGGCGAGCCAAAGCGTCTGCATAACTATTTACGGCTTAAGGAATTTGGGTGATATGGTAGTGGAAATGCTTGAGCAACAATTGTGTTTGTGCCATATATGCTGTCATGGAGCTATCTTTAGCGTCAAAGTTGTTGGTGACCTGGTTAACCACCAATTGGGAGTCACTGAAGATATCAATTTGTTTAACCCCAAGGTATTTGGCCAAACGTAAGGCTACTAGAAGGGCTTCATATTCGGCCTCATTATTCAATGCCTTGAATTTGAAACGAAGAGCATACTCCATTGCCACTTTGTTAAGGGTCATAAGGACTAGTCCTGCTCCACAACCCTGTTGGTTGGACGAGCCATCAACATATAGACTCCATGTTGGGGCTGTTAGTTCTATTTTCTGAGCTATCGCCCATTTGATCATTCTTCCCAAAGTGTCAGGACTTTGGAGTATCTGTCGAAGATGATGATTGGTAAGCACGATGATGGAATGTGCTTGGAAGTAAGGCAAAGTTTTCAAGCAAACATGACCAATACTAGAGCCAATTTCTCAATGTTAGAGTATCGTGTCTCCGTATCTTGTAAGGTCTTGCTAGCGTGTAGATAAGTCGTTCGACATCACCATCATTTTGAATGAGAATGGAACTTACTGCTGAAGCCGATACCGATAGATAGATAATGAAAGTGTCACCAACCTCAGGTTTGGAGAGCAGATGGGCTTTACTCATGTAGTCCTTGAGGTTCTTGAATGCCTCGGCACATTCATCAGTCCATGTAATGTACTTCTTACTTCCCTTAAGTGCTTTGAAAAAATGAGCACATCTGTCTGTGGCCTTAGAGATGAACCTAGTTAAGGCTGCCACCTTGCCAGTAAGGCTCTGGATGTCTTTTGAAGTTACCGGTTCTTTCATGTCGAGGATTGCTTTAATCTCTAGGGATTAGCCTCAATGCCTCGTTGGCTTATCATGAAGCCTAAGAATTTACTAGAGCCTACGCCGAAGGCACATTTGTTGGGGTTCAACCTCATTCGATACCTCTTCAGAATGGTGAAAGTTTCAGATAGGTTAGTGATGTGTTGGTCAGCATGTTTGCTCTTGACTAACATATCATCAACGTAAACTTCCATGCTTTTCCCAATCTGTTCGGTGAACATTGAATTGACTAGTCTCTGATAAGTCGTTCCTGCATTCTTTAGGCCGAAGAACATGACTTTATAGCAATATAGTCCCTTATCAGTAGTGAAGGCTGTGTGTTCTTGGTCCGGATGGTTCATAAGGATTTGGTTGTATCCTGAGTAAGCATCCATGAAGCTCAAGAGTTCACACCCTGCCGTAGAGTCTATAAGTCTGTCAATGAGATAAAAAGGAAAGCTATCATTCGGGCATCTTTTGTTTAGGTCGGTGTAGTCGACACACATTCTCAACAAGACCTTTTGGAGCAGGAGACTTTCTTTGGTCGGATTTTTCTTAACAATGACCATATTTGCTACCCATGTTGGGTAATTGACTTCGCGGACGAAACCTATGCCTTTGAGTTTTTCAACTTCTGCCTACATTGCTTCTTATTGTTCAACGTCATAAGATCTTCGCTTCTGTCTCACCGGCTTGGTCTTGGGGTCAATACTCAAGCGATGACATATGATATCTGGAGAGATGCCTGGCCTGTCCTCGTATGACCAAGCGAAGACCTCAGTGTTCTCTTGTAAAAAAGAGATCAATGCTAACCGAATGGGTGGTGACAAGGTGGTGCCAATCTTCACCATGCGATCTGGATAATTTTTTGAGATAGAAACCTTCTCCAACTCTTCAGCGGGTTGTGCTTGCTGGGTGAAAGAGTCATCTCGAGGATCGTTGGGTTAACCATTACCACCATGAAGATCCAAGTTGGCTTCGTCTGGGCTGGTCTTTATGACTTGGTCATGTATAGAAAGGGTTTCCTTGGGCACAGGCAGGTGTTGTTGCTTGACCGAAGTGTTGTAACATGATCGTGCACTAAGTTGATCTCCTCTGATGTAACCATTGCCATAGGGGGTTAGAAATTTCATTAACAACATATGTGTGGATACCATGGCCTTAAGATCATTGATGCATGTGCGTCCTAAGATGACATTGTATGCCGTTAGGCAATCAACCACCAGGAAGTTAGTGGTAATGGTAGCTGTGTAAGGGCCTGTACCAATGGTGAAAGGTAAGTGTATGCTCCCTAAAGGTTGCACGATATCACCGGAGAAGCTTATTAGAGGAGAAATCGAACGATCGAGCGAGTGCTCAGCTACATTAAGTGCCCTGAAAGCTTCAGCAAACATGATATTGACCGAAGCCCCCGTGTCTACTAGGATTCGTCGTACTTCAAAGTTAGTTATGTGAGCTTCCACGATCAGTGGGTCACTGTGAGGGTAGATGATACCTCTTTCTTCCTCAAGGTAGAAACATATTGGATCCTAGTTAGGCTTTTGATACTTGCCTCCCTTGATGTCTTCCACGTGAAACATTTAGTGGCCAGGCCTTAAAGCTCGTTCGCTGTTTTTCATAGCCCTATTGGAAGATTTAGATATGGGTGTGCCGCCACTTATGGAATATATCACATTCACCTGGCATTGGTTACGATTACCCCTTGGAGGGTGAAGGATGAATTGATCAATTTTTCCTTCACGTGCCAAAGCTTCAATATGATCACGAAGGGTGATACATTTCTCGCCGTCATAGCCGTTATACTCGTGGTAGCAGCAAAACGTGCCCGTGTTCTTCGTGGGCTTGTAATCCAGGTGCCTCGGCTTTGGCTTCGACATCAGGTGTGTTATGCTGAGGTAAATGGCCACACATGTGGCATTCAAATGTGTGTATGCCTCATACCTCGGGGTAGGGCCTGTCCAGACACGTGTTTGACCTACTGTGTTGACTGCTTGAGGTCGGGGATTATCGTGGCGATACCATTGGTTATCGTGCTAGTGTCCCTTACTCCTTTTACTAAAATGAGATTGGTGAGGATGGAAATCTTTCCTTTTGCCCTGAGATTAATATGTCTGTTGACTTGGCAAAGTATTAAGTAAAGCAGGGGAAAGCACTGCTGCCATTTGGAAGGTTGAGGTCTTCTCATTTGGGTGGGTATGGCTTCCATTTCCCACTTGCTGATAGGGGATGGTTGTTGGGGGGTTTCTCTTGATATGTCCTTACCTCGGCGGAAGCATGGTTATAAGCTTGCGCCATCACCTTAGAGTAAGTCTTCTAAGTGTTGGCATTGATCATGTACTTAAAGAAACAGTCACGTAGGCCTACTGTGAAGGCTTTGAGGGTAGTCTTGTCGTTTACCTCGGCATAACGCGAATACTCATGGCTGAAGCGGCCAACATACATACGTAATGACTCGTCTGGCTTATGGCGAATAGTGTACAAGTCATCCGCAGAGTGCAAGCGATTAGTCTGGAAAATGTGTTGAGAAACAAACAGTTTCCTCAATTCCTCAAATGATTATACCGTCTCAGGTGGAAGACTGCAATACCAGTTTAGAGCTCCGCCAGAGAGGGTAGAGGGGAAAAGAAGACATCGCTCTTCGTCGGTGTGCATCTGGTATGCCATGGTAGACTCAAAGAGGTTAAGGTGTTCAATCGAGTCCTCATTTCCAGTATAGAGTTGCAAGCCAAACTTCTGCTTTGTCTTTGCTTGGAGAGGGTTGTCGAGGATCCTCCTTGTAAGAGACCCAGGCCTAGGTTGGTTCCAATCAGGTATCTTAGCTTGTCGTTCGGCCTTCAACTTGTTTACTTCCTTAAGGAGTTGTAGGACAAGAGGGTCCTGGGTGAAGTCATGTACCACTAGAGCTTTCTTTCATAAATCCCCATCTCCTCTTGGAAGTAGGAAGGTTTGATTAAGAGCATGTGATTTTTCCCTGGACTCGCCGTACTAACTTCCAAGGTATGTCTGTCGGAACATCTCTTAGTCCCCTATACCTTCGTGTTTCTCTAAGACTTGTTGCCCTTTCCCCAAATTGGTAGCTGGCCTGGGACAGACCAAGTCTTTCAGAGACCCTTGGGTCATTGATCTTCGAGCTTACATGGATGGGATTGTCTCGATGTTGCTTTAAGAAGTCTCGACAGTCGCGAAAGACGGCTTTCGATCCTTCCACTCCTTCTGTAAGGAGGTGCCTTCCTCCACTCCTCCTGCTTTGGGTTGAAGCAGCTAGGTTGAGAAAAGTCTCATGTTGGTCACCATTTCGATGAGTAGCTCGCTCCTTAATAGGAATACCCATGTCGAAGGTAAATGACCCTCCGTGTTGGGGGGCACCCAGTTGATGGTTAACTTCCACATGGGTGATGAGCTCGTGTGTTTTAGTATATCTAACCTCGTGGAGCATCTCGGATACCTTCTCATACTGCTCTTGGAGGATCTCATTCTTTATCGCTATCTTGTTGTTATGCGCCTCCAGCTCATCGACTTTAGCCTGAAAAGCAAACTTCTTTTGTTGCTTCACACCAGGTGCAAGAGGGGTGTCATTCTATGTGTTATGGCTTCCTTCGCTCCCCATGTTGGAAAGGGATGCCTGGTCAAAAGAGAGTGTACGAATGGTGGAAACCAGCTTAACAAAGCTGAAGAGAGTGGGAATAAGTGTCGTTCCCACAGACGGCGCCAAATGTTGATGCACAAAATCAGTGAGGACTTTGGTACAACAGAAAGTGTTAAGTTTGTGACCTTCACTAAATGGCTCCGGTCACTAGTGTGGATAAGTATACAAATGGATAGAGATAGGGAAGCAAACACAAAATGTACGTGGTTCACCCAGATTGGCTACGTCCATGGAGTAAAGGAGTTCTCATTAATTGTGAAGGCTTTACACAAGTACATAGGTTCAAGCTCTCCTTTAGTGAGTACTAGTGAATGATTTAGTACCAATGACATTAGGAAATATTGTAGGAGAATGATCTCCTTTTATAGAAGAGAGTTTCTAGCTTTGTTCTAACATTGACACATGTCGTGTTGTGATTGGCTTCTGATGTTGACATGGTTGGAAATGTGCCCTAAAACCAATCATATGATGATACTTTACGGACATTTCACAAAGTTAAACTAATGTAGTTTAAATATAAAGGGGCAAAGATTATTGTTTGAGCCGTCTCATATAAATGTTATATGCTTAAACGATAAGTCCAAGGAATATGTGATTGGGAGAATGCAATCTAAAGAAGTTAGATTCATGAGACCATTCTTTCGTAGACACATTCTAAACGTTCCTGATCATAGGATTGCCAATTGGGCATTGACAGTCCGTTAAGATCAGTACGTGCTGTGTCTTCTCTCAGGGAGAGTGACTAGTCTCGAGTCATTGGTGTGTGTGACATCAAGACAAGTACGTAGGTGCTCAATAGAGAATGAGTTCACTGAACACGATCAACGAAGAGTTCTCATATTCATGTCACATGAGAACTCATGGTTGGGATAATGCAAAGTAGTCCTTTGACCTGAGGCATCATAGTTGTCTTGTGATTAAGTCCTTGATCTTTGATTATGTCAAAGTCACCCCATCCGCGGGTGTCCACGGCATCGTTGGGGTTAAGCCACTTAGCCATGGAGGCAATTGAATGCGCAACAAGGGATCTCTAACCTTCAAACCGTTTGGGGGAGAATACTCTATGATATGATTGAAAATCTCTGATCAGAGTATGAATGAGATTTAGGAAGGCGTTCCAAATCACATTCAAGGTAATCATATAAGCACACGAATCACATTGGATAGTAGACATGAATAAACTATCAAACCAAACAATGTGGTCAAGAGTATTGTATTAGAGAAAGACCGTATTGCATTTGTAATCCTAAACTGAATAGGTTTTCCACCTCTTCTTATTAGCTTGGGTAACCATGATATACTGCTAGGTGTCACTCATGGTTTGTGGAAGTCCTAAACGTGTATAATCACTAAAGGGAGAATTGAAAGTAAGTTTCAATTCACAATCGATTTGAAAGAGTTCTAATCGCCCACTGCCTCGCTAAAAGGAACCTAATGGATCGTACACCGTGTAAGGAGGAGATTGAAGAAACAATGGAGATGAGTAAGAATAATTAAATGGTTTAGTTATTTAATAATTATGGCAAGGATTAATTAATATGTTAATTAATCAAACGAATAAAGTTCGTTAAAAAGACCACGGGTTAGTTTTGGACCTCAAGGCCCAATGGGCTTCGAACGTCAAGCCCATTGACTTAAGTTGTATGACAACTTAATTCACAAAGGCCCAAAAGCCCAATAAAACCCTTATGGCCGGCCATGTTAGAAGAAAGGCCTTTTTGGTTCTTTAGGTCACTTATTTGAAGGGACTATATAAAGGACTTTATAGCCTAAATTCTTTAAGGGTTCTTTTGGAGAAAATTGGAGAGAACATGTCTCTCCTTTTCTCTCTAGGAAGCCGGCCCCCTTGGAGGGATTTGCTAGCAAACCAACTCCTCCAAGGTCACTCATTTCTTCTCCAATCTAACCTTGGTGTGGAGACTTAGAGGTTCTCAATTTTGGGAACTTGGAGAATCTATTCTTCCATCCAAATCCATGGATTTAAGAAGCAAGGAATGAAGGCCTTCTCTTTGGGTGATTAGCCTTTGCTTATGCAAAGAGGAATCTACAAAGGTATAAATTTCTCAACTCACTTTGATTTGAGTTGAGTCTTGGTTCACCAATCTACTAGGCTTTGAATTTCATGGTTAATGTTTTGTTTTAAGTGCATGCAAGCATGATTCTGCCTTTAATTGTTAATTGCATGCTAATAGATGTTGCTTAAATGAACATGTTTTCACAAAATCTTCCTTCAGACATGTGTTGCGCTATGATTGGCTTCTAATGTCGACACATGTCACGCTGTGATTGGACTCCTGGCTAGAGGGAAACTCTTCTGGGTCCTTGACGGTATAACCTTTTTTTTTGTCAAAGATAAAGTCTTGATGGTATAACCTTGACCGGTGCTCAGTAGTTTCGGGATTGGTCAAGTATGGTACAAACAGAAGGTCTTCTCCGTTTGCACTAGTACACTATGATATGTGGGGGCCTTCCCTTTTTAGTACTACTTTAAGAATTAAGTGGTTTGTTACTTTCATGGATGACTGCACCCGTATGATGTGGTTGTATGTGCTGAAAAATAAAAGTGAGGTATGTAATGTGTTTCGTCTGTTTCTTTAGATGGTTAAAACTCAATATTTCTCTGATATTAAAGTTTTACGTTCTGACAATGGTGGAAAGTACATAAATTCTGAGTTATCTCAGTTTCTACAAGATCACGGAATTGTTCATGAAACTACATGTCTGAATACCCCACAACAAAATGGGATGGTAGAAAGGAAAAATCGTCATATCTTGAAGACAGCTCGCGCTTTGCTTATTGGTGCATCTGTACCCAAACGCTCTTAGCCTGAAGCAATTGTATATGCAGTTTATGTTATGAATCGTATGCCGTCTCAGGTCTTGAATTATCGAACACCACTTCAGGAGTTTACTCAACTTGTTCCGGTTGTTTATACAAATACTGTCACCTCGGATCTTTGGTTATGTGGTCTATGTTCACATTCAGAAAGCTCATCGCAGTAAGCTTGATCCATGTGCATACCGTTGTGTCTTTCTTGGATTTTCTCCTCATCAAAAGGATTCAAGTGTTATCATCCTACTAGTCAACGTACGTTTGTAACCATGGATGTGACTTTCTTGCAGTCTGAATAATTTTATACTTCATATGTACCCAATTTAGATTACCAAAGGGAGATTAGTGATATTGGTGATCTAAGTTGGTTGGAATATACTTCAAGGGGAGAAAGATGAGGTGTGGAAATCCGCCTAGTTGTTCTGCAGGAGTTTTCCGAACCCAGTAGCCTAGTTATTCTGCAGGAGTTTTCCGAACCCAGTAACCTAATTCAGCAGACTGCAATTGAAGAAAATAGTCCAATTCAGCAATCTCCCACCAAACAGTACACCCCAGTTCAACAAGAGTCTGTCAAAGTGCCCAGTATGTTCGTAGTACCCCTTCTCTCTAATCATACAGTGCACGTTCCATCTCCTATGAATATCTAAGAGGTAAGTATTTTAAATGATAGTACAACTATTTTTGATATTGGTGCAAGTACTTATAAATTGCCAGCAAGACAGAATCGTGGTGTGACACCTGACAAGTTCTCTCCGGAAAGGAATGTCAAGTATCTGATTGCTAATTATGTATCATGTGAGCATTGTTCACTAGAACGTAAGGCGTTGGTAAATCATATGGAATCAATCAAAATTCCAACTCAGGTAGAAGAAGCCCTATAAGACCCTAAGTGGATACAAGTGATAAATGAAGAAATGTCAGCATTGCACAAGAATAAAACTTGGGAGATAAGGCAGCTACCAAAAGGAAGGAAACTTGCTGGTAGTCGCTGGGTGTTTACGATCAAGTACAAGGTTGATGGATTAGTGGATAGGTACAACGCAAGGTTAGTGGCTAAGAGGTATGCTTAAACGTATGGTGTAGATTACCAAGAAACCTTTTCTCCGATAGCGAAGATGAATACAGTGCATGTTTTGATTTTCTTAGCTGCAAATATGAATTGATCACTTAAAACAATTTGATGTGAAGAATGCATTCCTTCATGGGAACTTAGAAGAGGAAGTGTGTATAGTTTTTCCCACTGTTCTAAAAATCCCCGCCTAGCGCCGCCTAGGCCCCGCCTAGGCGCTAGGCCCCAGCCCACCGCCCCGATTAATGCCTAGGCCCCAGCCCACCGCCTAGACCGCCTAGGCCCACCGCCTAGACCGCCTAGGCACCCGCCTAGCCCGCCTAGCCCGCCTAGGCACCCGCCTAGACCCGCCTAGGTTGCAACTCACTTAGACAGAAAATACATAACTTTCATTTTGCATTTTGTTTTTTTCCAATAAATTGTAAGAGACTTGTTGCATACTTGAATGAACAAACATTATATCCTTATTTCACATGTTTTTATTATGTTCTAATACTTCATGATATATATGCATTCTATTTTGTAGTTTATGATGAAATTATATATATTTCAAGTAGAAGCAGACACTTATTTACCTTAAATATGATAGATTTACTTAAATCTGCCTAGTTCGCCTAGGCTCCCGCCTAGGCCCCGCCTAGCCGCCTAGGCACTAGGCCCCAGCCCGCCGCCCGACTAGCGCCTAGCGATTTTTAGAACCTTGGTTTTTCCACCAGGATATAGTGCGAATGGTAATACAGGAGTGTGCAGATTGCATAAATCTCTTTATGGGCTCAAGCAATCGCCCCACGCTTGGTTTGATAGGTTTACACAAGTAATGAAGAAATATGGATATCACCAGAGTCATTCAAATCACACTTTGTTTCTGAAGCGTAGGCTTTGCAAATTGACTACTTTAAACTTTTATGTGGATGATATGATTATTATAGGGGGTGATTATGAAGAAATTCAGAAGTTACAAGTAAATCTTGCATCTAAATTTAAGATGAAAGATTTGGGTGAAGTACTTCCTTGGAGTTGAGGTCGCTCGTTCACCTAAAGGAATTTTCTTATCACAGCCAAAATATGTGTTAGATTTGTTGAAATAGATTGGTATGTTAAGGTGTAAACCTATGGATACTACTATCATAGTGAAACATCACTTGGGTATTTACCCAGATCAAGTTCCTGTTGATAGGGGTAGATATCAAAGACTTGTAAGGAGGTTAATTTATTTATCTCATACTTGTCTTGATATTGCGTATGCTATGAGTGTTGTAAGTCAGTTTATGCACTTATCCAGTGAAGATCACATGGCTGCAATAATGCGAATATTGGCATATCTGAAGTCTGCATCTAGTAAAGGAATACTTTATGGAAAACATGGACATTTAAAGGTTGAGGGGTTTACAGATGTAGATTGAGTTGGCAATGTTATTGACAGGCAATCTACATCTGGGTATTTTACATTTGTTGGAGGTAATTTGGTTGCGTGTCATAGTAAGAAGCAGAAAGTGGTGTCAAGATCGTCTGCAGAAGCTGAGTATAGAGGTATGGCCCACGGAATATGTGAACTTCTTTGGTTATGTAAACTTTTGAGATGCCTTGGTTTTGAATCAAATGAGGCTATGGAGTTATATTGTGACAATAAATCTACAAGGGAAATAGCTGATAATCCGATACAACATGATCAAACAAAACATGTGGAGGTTGATCGACACTTTATCAAGGAAAATCTTGAAAGGAAGATTGTGTCTATACCGTTTGTGAGTTCAGGAAAGCAGTTGGCTAATGTTCTTACTTATGCGGTATCTAGTAAGGTTTTCCAAGACTCAATTATCAAGTTGGGCATGTACAATATCTGTGCACTAACTTGAGGGAGAGTGTTGATTTGAGTCTTAATTGTAAATGTTATTGGAGTCTTATTTTAGGTAGGATTATGATATGTAATCTTTAGGATTTAGTTTCCTAATCCTTTGTAATTACTTTTCTTGCAGAATAAGGTATGTGTGCCTGTATATTTGTAAACCCTAGATGATGAATAAAATAACGAAGTATTAATGTATTTCTTCTATTATAACACCTTTTTTTTTTTTTTTTTTTTTTTGAACAATTGATATTATCTACACTAAGGGAGAGGGATGGGCTTAGCCTCACAATGTGTTAGCAACAATATGGTTCAAATTTGCCTTTGGCAAGAATCAAACCTAAAACCTCTCACTTACAAGTGAAGAGGAATACTACTAGACCGTAGTACTAAATGGCACATCATAAAACATTTTATGAGTAGGGTTTATATTTTTAGTAAATTATCAATAATTATACCCTTTAATTTTTGTATAATACTAGCGTTCCCCCGTGAGGGAATGAACATATCTCTTTTTTTTTCCTTGAATAATGTATTTTTATTGTATAAACTTTATAATTGGAGCCATTTATATTCTTAATCTTCATTTGAAAATCATATCTACAAAAAAAATCATTTGAGTTAGAGATTGTTCAGTCATCAAAATGTATAGAACAAATCTACGGTGTAAGTACCAGGTAACATTTACGATGAACCGTCAATTTATTTGATGACTGAATGATATTAGATTCGAATAATTTTTTTTGTAGGGATAATCTTCCAATGAAAATTAAGAATATGAACGATTTCGATTATAAAAAATTTATACAATACAGATACGTTATTCGGAAAGAGTGTGATGCGTTCATTCCCCCAGGAAACACAAGTATTATCTTTTTCATTTTTGATAAAAAAAACAAATGCATTGATACTTAAACCTATTATCAAAGGAAAATACTTGCATCCCACATTGCGTGCAACGTACATATCTCACTCCTTGCAAATGACGGATTTTCCGTATAAACTCCATAATCAGGACTGTTCATTTGCTTAATATTCATTTGAATATCACCCCTACAAAAAAACATTCGAATTCAAGATCATTTAGTCATTCAAATATAAAAAATAAATTGATGGTTCATCGAATGAATATTTTATTTGAACGATTCTAATTATAAAATTTTATAAAATGCCTTATTCGCAAAGAATGAGATATGTGCATTCCTCCATAGGGAATGCAAATATTATTCATAATAAAAGCTCTGTTAAAAAAATGTCCCCACAAATGCAATTGAAACCAAATATATAAAGACAAGCGTAATTCTCAGTTTACTACCCTAAAGTTTCTTGGTTTTCAACATCTCATAGAACAAGTTTTTTTCATACAATTTTGGTATCTAAAGTGATAATTCTGCGACACTTTCATACATCCGTTAAACTTTTTGTTAAAACAGTTGTTAACATGTGACGTGACGCTCACGTGAACAATGATTGGGCGCCACGTGGATATAAAAAAATAAAATAAAAACTACTAAAAATTTAATAAAACTTAAAAATAAGAAAAAGCCAATTAATTAATTAAAATAATATAAATCTTTTGTTGTCTTCCTCGCCCACGATTGGGAAGTCTGCAACGACAATGGCTTCGCCTTTAAGCAGAGGGAGCAACGTCGATCGACCTAGATGCCGAGGTCGATCTTCAAGACGAGATCTATGACTTGCTTGATCTTTGGCGTTGAGAGCTAGGCGATCCTCATTGTTGCTAGGTTGATGGGTTCAAAGTTTGGAAAATCTTGAGATTGGTTTTGGGGTTTTTTGTGTGGAATTTTTACATAATTTGTGTGTTAGGCGATTATCTTTAATTGGGTTGTGTTTAATTTTTGTTCAGTTTTGTGGGTTTTTGTTTAATTCGGGAATTTGTGATTTGGTTCATTTTAGATTTTTCTTTGTGGTGGTTTTGGTTGATAGAGTGACAAATTTTGGGATTTCTACTTTGGTTTGGTAAAGAGTTTAATTTGTTTGTTATTTAGCTTTTTTGCACAAAGGTTAGGGTTACAACAAACCCTATGGAACAGATTTTGTAAGGATAAGGTCATGAGGTAGGAAAATGGCTATGGGTGTGATGGGTGTTTGCATAATAGGGCTTGATGTCGGATCCAAACGACGCCTCACCTATCACAATGCTTCCTTGTACTGAATACAAATGACCACATCAAGGATCTTTCATCACAACAAATGCATCATAAGTAACTTTCAATGTATGCCCATTTGAATGAAACCTGAAGCCTTGGGATTCTAAAGTACCCAAAGAAATAAGATTTTTCTTCAAATTCGGTAAATACCGAACACTTGTCAACTCTTTGACCATACTATCATGCAACTTTAAACAAATTGTATGGATCCCTTTTGTTGTACAAGGATTATCATCTCCCATGAAAACGATTCCACCATCAAACTCTTTCAAGCTTGAAAATCAATTCTTGTGAGGAGTCATATGATGAGTACAACCCGTATCCAACATCCACTTAGTAAAACAATCAAATGATGATGAAGCGATTAAAGCAAAATCAGAAGAACAAAAAAATTCAATTTCAAGCTCAGGAACATTAGCTTCAAAACTCACTTTGTCTTTGCCTTTGGTATTCAACCTAGGACAATCTTTCTTCCAATGCTCTTTACAATGACAGAAAGCACATTCATCCCCTTCAAAACTTCTTCTATCTTTAGAATTTCCTCTAAGTCGAGACTGATTTTTTTTCTGCTTGAAAAAGATCTCCTCTCTGATGACCTGCCTTTAACAAATAAAGTCTCATAGATACTCTCATAATTTTTTTACCCCTATGCCTCATTTCATAATTCATCAAGGCATTCGACACATCTTCAAATTTCACAGTTTCTTTACCATGCATGATAGTACAAAATGCTCATAAGAGTCCGGCAAAGAATTCAACAATATCAAGGCCTTATTTTCATCCTTAATATTCTCGTCTAAATTCATCAAATCGGCAATCAACTTATTAAAAGTATCAAGGTGTCTACTCATTTTTGTGTCTTCTTTATATTGAAAGCAATAACGTTTTTTCTTCAAGTGTAGTCGATTCTCCCCACTCTTGTACTTGTCTTCTAATATTTGCCACAACACCCTTGCCAAATGTCTCCCCATCACAAAATACATTTGAGTTTTTGCAAGGCACAATTGAATTGTAGAGCAAGCCCAAAAATTTAATTTTTTCCATTCCAACTTCAACATAGCTTCCAACTTATCTCCCAAAACAGCAAATATATCTTGTTGAGCCAACACATCATTGACCTCAGATTGCCACATCCCTAAGTTGTTTGTGCCATCAAATTTTTCCTCTTCAAACTTTGCATTGCCCCGCTATTCTTGCAAACTTTGAGTTGCTTCCAAAATTATTCTCATCATACCCGTTTGACATTTTTAGCAACTAGATAGTACCTAAGAGCAACTGGTGCTCTGATACCAATTGTTGTGCTAGAATAGCACCAAATCAATTGGAAACCAACAAGATAACGTACATGAAATATACGAAATAAAGTACAAGAACGAAGTAGAAAAGACACCAGGATTTAACGAGGTTCCTCAACAGCTAGTGTAAGTACAATATGTCATCAGATCAATAGGAGCTCACCAATAATCCACTATCAACCAAATATGAGTGTTTACAAAGTATTTGGCAATCTCACAACTAGGGGTGGGCACTTAGAACCGAAAACCGAAACTGAAACACAAATCAAATCGAACCGCACTGAACGGTTTGGTTTTGCGGTTTTGAAACGGTTTTGGTTTTGAAACCAAACCGCCACATAGAAAACGGTTTGGTTTTGGTTTTGGTTTTGGCTTTTGAAAACCGCACCGAAATCGAACCGCACCACAAATATTAATAAACATTTAATTAAATGTCTATATTAGATTTCATTTTTTAATTTGTTGTTTGTTAGAATTCATACACTTAGTATGGGACTCAACCACAATAGAATATCATCATTCATCACTTTCTTTTGTTCATTAACTTGAAGGACCTTTGTTATTTTATACCATCACACACACACACATATATGTACAAGGGTGGACCAATCTTGTTATCAAAAGTCGAACAATGATCTAATGAAGTCCACTCATTTGAAGCATGATATCACATATTCTAGTATCAAAGTTTTGCTCATGTTTAATGAATTCAAATTTATTCAACTTGTTTTATGATAAACATTGTAAGGGACACCCTTTTATTGCACAAACATGTTTTAACATCACAACTGCATACAACATGCTAATTGTTTACATAACAAATGTCTTTTTCCTATTGCTATTGAAAAATGCTTATTAATATGTTAAATTGCAAATTGTACATTTTTTCTTAAAAATTAAACCGAAACCGTTTGACACCGCACCGAACCAAACCAAACGGTTTGGTTTCATTTTGGTTTTGGCTTCAAAACCGCACCGCACTGAACCGCAAAAAAATTCAGTTTCGGTTTCGATTTCACTCAAAACCGCACCGAACCAAACCGTGCCCACCCCTACTCACAACTCAAAGCCTCAATACACTCAATAGCTCTCACACACCAAAACAAAAAACAAAAAACAAACAAACAAACTAATAGAGAAGGAAATATATAGTGAATAATTTCCTCTCTGTACAAAACTTAAAACTATAACTACTAGGATACTGCTAGATGGCATATTAGGATGATGATATATGTACAAGGTTGTTAGTAGTTAGTTACTTGTTAATAGATAAATAGTAGATTGTAAAGATAGAAATGTAGTTAATGAATTCTATTGTTGTTCTGTTATACCTTATCTATGTGCAACCATTGAAGATGTGGAGCTAGGTTGTAACATTGGTATATGTTTTGCAAGTATAGACATTTTAGGTTTGGATTCAAAGGGGTTAGTTTTCATGTCCCCTCTCTTTTCCTTATATCATTATTGTTTTCGTTTCTAGAAGGGTAAGGTTGATGTCCCCCTTTTTTTTTTCTCTTTTTTTTAATTATGTTTTTTCTTGTACTAGGAAGGGTTAGGTTTATATCTTCCCTGACTAAGTGTAACTTCTTTTTTCATTATCAATAAAATTTCTCCCGTACCGTCGAGATTTACCCAAAAAATAAAATGACAAGTGATTGCTAACATCTAAGAGCAACTCCACCCCTAAAAAATGAGTTGGCCCAAAGTCCATTTAATCCACCCAAATAAATAGTAATTGACCCCAATGAACAGTAATTGGCCAAATGCATCTCCACCCCTAAAAAAATGAGTTGGCCTAAAGTCTAGTATATCCGTATTAAAATATTATTAATTTTTTTAATAAAATAATAAAAAATAATTTTATTTTTAATTTCGGATAGGATTTTTAACCAATCTTATCACGTCACGTGTCATTATCCGAAAGTACTATTTTGTGGATAGAGTTTCGATCAGATTTTGAACCAATCCCGTCACGGAGGCTTTGGTTCAAAGTGTTAAAAATATTGAAATGTGGTGTAAGGTGGAAGATAATGGTTATGTATTTATAGAAAAAATAATAAATTTTTGTTTTAATTTTTCTGTATTTTTAAACAATTTTTAATAATTTTTATTAAGTTAATTAATTTGGACCTTTAGATTTGAAAAATATTGAAATCCAACAGCCCAAAATTGGGCACGTGGCCAACGGTAAGAATTCTGACAATTTTTTATTTATTTATGTTTTTTGGCCAAAAATCCTAGATTGTTGATCTAGGAATCGAACAGTCCACATGGCCCATGTCTTGCTCCCTTTTAATGCTCCTGCAGTGAGGGCCTGCCGTCTGTTGGCTATCGGGAATGCGTGCCCACATGCCTAACGCAAAAAAAAATTATCAGGCATTCATTGATGTCATGTTGACGCCAGTATGACGTCAGATAGGCCGGTTCCTCACTCGGTCCATTTTGCGCCGGCCTAAAGACTGGGTGGACTTTGGGCTGGCCTATTTTGTGGGATGGAGTGGGTTTTTTGGATGCCAGCCTATTATTTTAGGCTTTGGGCCAACCTCCAAAAGAGGGGTGGACTTGCTCTAAAGGCAGCAACTGCTGCAAATTAAAACCCTAGCCGCTCCACGTGGCTTTTCACATGGGCTAAATAAAAGGCCCATTTAGTGGGCTGGTGAGATCAACTAAAGGTCTAATATAATTTGGCCACAAATCCAAACACTACAGACGAGGATGCTTATCATTGTACATGACTAAGATAAATGCTAACAGAGGAACGGTTTCTGCACACCATTTTTTACATGTCATGTGTGTATTTCATTTGCATTGGCATTGCATATACTCGGTGGGTTTGTCTTTGTCTTTGTCATTTGCCACTTAAACACAAGGGAGACTCGGAATTCGGGACTCTCTTACTTGGAAGGAAAAGTACTACGAAACCAAGAGTAGTATGCACAATGACCCTGCATTATTTGGAATGTTCATGTAAATTTAACAATTAAACCCACCATTTTTCACTAATATTGTCAAGTTGTCAATCAGATGTTACATCAGACACTGTAAAACTATTCATTATTATTGAAAGGTTTTTTGAGATAAATCTACTCCTCACTATGCTTAGGCAAACAAAGTATGTTATAAGGGGAGGCGATTTTCACACTTTTAATTTCTCAAATGAAACAGTAGACAAGATTAAATATAAATGTGAGAAATTAAAAACACAGTGTGTTCATCATTTTTCGTATCGCTGCTGCTTAGTAAATAACATGATAAAGGGTGAGGAACATAAAGATTTTGTCGTTCAAATCTTAAGGCAGTCTATGTATGGTCTTTCTTCGTTAGAGGATAGATGGTTGAAAAATTCATCGAGGCTAGTTGCCCTATATTTTTGAGGGTGCTCTTCATCAACCAGCTCCACAGCAGGCTCCACTGTCTCTCCCATTCTTAAGCTAAGGAAGCTGGCTACAGAAACCCTACTCAATCGAGGGCTTGGAGTCGCCCGGTGGAACACACTCTTGTACATTCCATTGCTGAGCACTTCAAGATGGCTCCCAACAATGACCTTAAGCGTACGCTTCACCGCCGGGATGGACTTCCATGCACTACTGTCTGTGAAATCCATGATCTCAAGGCCTGACGTACTTTCGAGAAGGAAGGTGATGATGCTGTGGTCTGTATGTGGTGGTAATCCAAGAATCTTGCTAGTTGGAGAGCACTGCGGGTAAGTGTTAGCTACTAGGATGTGCATTCCTTGCTCAAGACTGTTTCTCAAGTAGGTTGGACTTAGGCCTAAGCTCTCCGTTACGGCTCCCATTATGTCAATGCCAAGTCTCCTTACCTCCGATGCATACTTCCCCACATTTTCTCTAAGAAAAAAACAAAAAAAACAAGCCCATTAATACGTCTTCTACTCACCTGATTTTGTACAACTATTGCAAATGGCTATTGTCACTTTTTCTTGTAGTGTATATTCAACCGAAAGATAAACGATCAAGATGGAAACACAATCTACCTGAAGTCTGTGGGATCATGAGGCCATAAACCAATCCAATCTTCTATAGGGTTGGCATAGAGCTTGATGAAGTCCCTTGACACCTTACCATTGCTTCGACTAGTCCCAAATCTCACTGGCTTCTTTACATCATCAGACAAGAATATCTTCTTCTCCTCCATTGCCGATTCGAAGAAATTTGACAATGAACCAAGAGCATCGTCAATGACTCTTTGACTTATTCCATGATTCACAACCTAGAACAGCAATCATATACATCAATAAAGAAGAACCGTGTATCCGTCTATTTTCTTCGCAGTGAATCTGTGATTAGATGTCTTGATGGTTTAGAATTTTTCTAATATTTAAGAGGGATCTGATCACTCACTGTAGCAAAAAGGAGTACCTGAAAAAAAACCCTTGTTTTGGCAAGCATCATGAATAGTTTGGAGCATTAGAGGCCTTGTATGGGAGTCTTGGCGTAGCTGGTTAACATCAATTGTGGTCACCTGCGAAGGATGCAAAATTGGCACCAACCTCTTCATCTTTTTCTCCATAAGTTGCAGTTTAGCTAGCTAATGAGAGAGAGATCTACAGAGTTTTGAACAGGTACTAACGTATAAGACTGAAACAAGTAAAGATTAAAGGCGGCAAATAAATTATGTATTTTTCTGTGGACATTTACTTCTAAATAAAATACTATATACAACACCAAGGGGCCAAGGGCACATCCCAATGTATATAGAATTCAAATAATCATACCCATCTACTTGGATTACGATTAATTAATTTACTTTTTCTTACCTCTAAGTCCGACGGTCGTTCCTGCACCTACATTAGAAGGAAAGATCATACTTTCACGGTTTCACCTGAATGGACGGGGAGTCGTGTATTTGATGAGATGGTGGGGATCACTAGGACTCACCTCGTTTGGTATAATTCCCTGTTTCTTACCAAAAACAAATGAAAGATCATAATTTCAAGTCAACTTATGATGAATCGTTTCATATGCAACGACAAGGCGTTTTATGATAAAACATTACACATGTTATATTGTTTAAGTGTTAAGATGCAAGTTAGGAATAATATAGGTGTTCGTTGGTCATAAGCATAGCCGTATTCACCATTAAGTGCAAAAGCAAAGTACGGTATGCGAGTATTATTAAATGTGATAGGGATTTGCAAATTCTGAGAAAAATCATTTGCCAATCTTTCTCAGACATTTTTGCAACGTTCATGAAGAGCATTTTAGCAATCCCTTGATACTTAATAACTTGACCTCACTTCCTTCGTACTTGAAAATTGGCGGGTTCATACTTTCACCTTAGTGGTGGGTTCCTCTCCACAGATCAATTTTTTTCTTTTCCAATTCTGAAAACATTATGATTTTTTGTCCTCTTCAGTCGTCTAATATTTGGATATTTCGTGCAAGTCAACTTTAATATCTTCCTCAAACTTCATGTATTAATCTCTTTGATTTTATGTGAGATACACAACAAACCCATTACTCCAAAACACAAAAATTCAATGATAACTTTCAGAATCAAATACTTCACCAGAGATCACGATGCTTGTTTTTTTCTTAAAAATAGAAGGAAATGCAAAAAATTTAAACTTTCAGAACTTGTTCGTCGTCGTCAGCATCGGTGGAAGTGTCCATATTTAATGGATGTTGCTATATGTCATCGATATTTGGTAGATTATTTTGATTCATATTTGGTACCAATACGTCAACATATGTTAATATAATGTTGATACATTCGAGTGTAGCTCCGTGCATTGTAGGATGTCACCTTCCACCCATTCATACAGTGTCAATGGTCTAATTTTAATCAGAATCAGACCACATCAAAAATCTCAAAAGGTTCCCTTAATCTATTCCCTCAATTGTTAACCTTCATGAATTAGTCAATATATCTTTCTATAATCTTTCTATACAATGCAAGAACTAGAGAGAGAGAGTAGAGATAGAGAGAGAAGGAGTTTCTGTAGAATATCTTTCTTATTAATCAAGTAAACTAACAACCTTGCCTTATATAGGCAGTTACAACACTAGTACGAACTAACTAATACAACAAGATTGTGACAAGTGTCACAATCATGAACCATTGAATGTATATTCTAACATCCCCCCGCAAGCTCATGCTTTGAGGAACCAAGCATGAGATTGAGACAATGAGTGCGAAACAAAGGACCACTTAAACCTTTAGTCAAAATATCAGCAAACTGTTCTTGAGACGAAACAAATTGCACTGTCAACTGTTTCTTGGCTACCCGTTCGCGAACAAAGTGGACATCAATTTCAATATGCTTAGTCTTCTGATGTTGTACAGGATTAAAGGACAGAGCAATAGCAGACAAGTTATCACAGAAAAGAACCGGAGGTATAGTCATGGGAAGATGCAGAAATGCAAGGAGTTGCTGAATCCAATCCAGTTCGGCAGAAGTGGAAGAAAGAGCGCGATATTCTGCTTCAGTAGATGATCTAGACACGGTTTGTTGTTTCTTGGAGGACCAAGAGATGGGATTGGAACCTAAAAACACAACCAACCCCGTAGTGGACCGTCTGTCATTGGGATCACCTGCCCAATCGGCATCACTAAATGCCTTGAGGTGAAGATCTCCACGAGAATAAGTAACCCCCACAGTCATAGTACCTTTTAAGTACCTGAGAATGCGTTTGACAGCAGTATAATGAGCTACCATAGGCTGCTGCATAAATTGGCATACCTGATGCACTGAAAATGCAATGTTAGGCCGGGTGAATGTGAGATACTGCAAAGCTCCCACAATACTTCTATAAACAGCAGGTTGAGCATAAGGATCACCATCATCTTTGAGAAGTCGACTATAAGGAAGGCATGGTGTGTCACAGGCCTTGGCTTCAAGCATGTCAGTCTTGACTAACAAATCATGAATATATTTAGTTTGGGACAGAAACAAGCCACTGGGAGTCTTGGAAATCTGAATGCCCAAGAAAAAATGTAAGGGTCCGAGATCTTTGATATCGAACTCAGCAGTCAAAGCACGGATAACCTGTGAGATTGAAGATGTAGCATTCCCAGTGATGATTATATCATCCACATAAAGCAGAAGGATCACAACTGAATTGCCAACATATTTGACAAACAAAGAAGAATCTGCATATGTAGTAACAAATCCCAATGTAGGCAAAAACTTTGTAAATCGATCATTCCAGGCTCTAGGAGCTTGCTTCAAGCCATAGAGGGATTTATGAAGTTTGCATACTAAATGAGGAGTAATGGGATCTTGAAAACCAGGTGGTTGGGTCATATAAACATCTTCTTCCAAAAACCCATGCAAGAATGCGTTTTTAACATCCAATTGTCTAAGATCCCAACCAAAGTTTGCAGCAAGAGCAAGTACTAATCTCACAGTAGTGGGTTTAACCACAGGGCTAAAAGTCTCACCATAATCCAAACCAGGTTCTTGACTAAACCCCTTTGCTACCAAACGAGCTTTATGTCGAGCAATAGATCCATCAGAGTGTCGTTTGATTTTGAAGATCCACTTGCAGCCAACAAGATTCTTAGTAGATGGCAAAGAAACTAGAGTCCAAGTACCCTGAGCTTTGAGAGCATCCAATTCTTCTTGCATGGTCTGGAACCATATAGGACTTTTAAGAGCCGACTTATAAGTGCTTGGTTCAATTTGAGACAAATCAATCCCCTCAGAATCTTGAACAAGTGCTAGGAGAGCCTTCTTCTTAAAAATACCACTTTTGCTACGAGTTTGCATTGGATGCAAATTGATTGGAGGAATATCCAGAACAGGTTGCAGAGAATCAGGATGAAATTCAGTGGTGTCAGGACATATTATAGTATTTGAACCAGGAACCACAGGGAGCTGAGAGGAGAATGCAGGTGTACTAGTAATGGACTGCGGATGAGGTGAAGAAGCAGGAGGATTAGCCGGGATATGAGAAGAGACTGGTGAGGGAGACACAATAACATTGTTTGTATTAACCACGGCAATGGGAAGGGAAGAGGAAGAAATAAATGATGAATTAGAGTTAGGAAGAGTGGAATGTGCCAATAAGTCTCCATAAGGAAACTGGTGTTCATCAAACAAAACATGCCGAGAAATGTAAATCCGGTGCTTAGGCACATCATAACACACATACCCCTTATACGAAGAAGCATAGCCTAGAAAAACACATCTGGTGGTTTTGGGTTGAAGTTTGGTGCTGTTGAATGGCTTTAACAAAGGGAAACATGCACACCCAAATATTCGAAGATGTGATAATAATGGAACACTGCCAAATAAAATTTCAAATGGGGACCTGTGTTGAAGAATAGCAGTTGGCATTCTATTAATAAGATATGTAGCAGTTTGACAAGCATAAGACCAAAATTGATGTGGCAGTTTAGCAGTTTGCAATAATGTCACAGTGGTTTCTATAATATGCCTATGTTTGCGTTCAGCTAACCCGTTTTGTTCAGGTGTGTATGGACAGGACTTATGATGAACAATACCTTTGGTCCGCAAGAAAAATTGAAGCCTATGACTCATAAACTCTCCCCCCCCATCACTTTGCAAAATCTTAATCTGTGTAGAGAACTGAGTAGAGACAAACGAATAGAATGTAAGAAAGGTAGAGTACACATCAGATTTGTTTATCAATGGAAAAAGCCAACAATGTCTGCTATATTCATCAATGAAGATTACATAATATTTGTAACCATCAACAGAAACACAAGGTGCAGGACCCCATAAGTCACTGTGCACAATTTCAAAAGGCTGAACAGACTTAGGGCTGGTTTGGTATTGCTGTGCTTTGAAAAAAAGCTGCTGTGAGAATAAGCGGCTGTGCTGTGAGAATAAGCGGCTGTGAAATAAAGCCAGTAGAGTGTTTGGTAAACTTTTTTGTGAAAGTGCTTTTGGAAAAAAAATTAGGATGATAGTGTGTCTTTTCATTAAAGGAGCACTGTAACTCCGTGTGCTTTGAAAAAACTGGCTTTTTTTCAAAGCAGCAAATAGCAGCTTCAGCTTTTCTTTTGATTTTCAGCTTATTCTCACAGCAGCTTCCAAAATAAGCTCTTTTTTTTCAGTTTACCAAACACAAAAATGACCCTCAGCTTTTTTTCACAGTGACTTTTTTTAAAATCACCTCAATCCCAAACGGGACTTTATTGACATGAATTGGAAAGGGTAATTTGCTGAATTTGCCTTCAAGACAATGATGACACAAAACAGAGGACTTAGAAGAAGTACTATGGATATTGGCTTTATTTAACATAAGAGAAACCACATGGTTGGTTGGATGACCTAACCTATGGTGCCAAAGCTGAGATTTAACAAGCTGTCCCAGAAAAGCTTTTGCAGGTAGAGGACCGTGTGAAGTGCCGGAGTTGAGATAGGACAGGGAATGAATAGGATAAAGTCCATTACTACACAACCCTTTGTAGAGAATCCTCCCTGTGGCCTTGTCCTGAATCCAAAAACAAAATGCATCAAAGATTAGCCAACAATTATTATCAAGGCAGATCTTATGTACTGACAATAAATTTTGTGTTAGCTTAGGAACATATAACACAGAATTTAATTTGATTGGTTGTGCTGGAGTATGAATGATAGAATTCCCAATATGTGAGACTTGTAAACCTTCACCATTGGCAGTTTGTATGGTCTCATTGGTCGGATAAGGGGAGGCCAGGGATAAGTTGCTCATGTCAGCCGTCATATGATTGGTTGCTCCTGAATCAGTCAGCCAAACCTGTGGAGGTGCAGATGGAGTGGCAGTTTGAGGTGTAGAATTGAACATAGTGTGCATAGCATGCATTGGAGATTGATGTAGCTGAGGGGTATGTTGCTGTGGAAACCCTTGATATGAATACTGAGAAGAAGGAGACAGCATATGATGGTTAGGAGGGGCAGATGGAAACCCAGATGAATGTGATACCCGAGGAGAACCAATGTAATTAGGTCCCTTATCATTGTAGAAACAAAACCAAGTCAAATGATTTGTTTTCCCACAAATTTGACAGCCATGCCTGTCAGGAGGCTTGGCATCACAAAATGGAGCAGTGTGACCACCACTGTTACATAACTGACAGGTAAGAAACGAAGGTGTGGATGAAGGCCCCATGGAAGATATAGGAGAGTGACCAAGAATACCGGATGCATGAGAAGATGAAACAGGCGCTGGACCTGAGTACACAGGTCTGGGATTGAAGAATCTGTGTCCCTGATACTTGCCTTTGCCCTTATTTTTATGCCCATTGAACACCTTGTAACCGCCAGAGGCAAATTGGGATTGACCATGAGTATTGCTAAACAACTGTGACGAGGATGATGCATTTTTAGACTGAGAATTAGCAACCATAGCAGTCATAAAGGGTGCAGCCGAATGATTCTCAACAATGACTTCTTCAGCAAGTAACTGTGCCCTAAAATCTTTCAAGGAAATGACACTTTCACGACCTCGGATGACACAACGAAAGGTATTGTATTCAGAGGGCAAGCCATTAAGAGCTAATATTACAATATCCTCATCCTGAAAGAACACTCCAGCAGCTGACAAATAATCCCTAGCTTCTTTAATTCGTTGGAGATAAACAGAAATGGAATCAGACCCCTTTTTAATTGTCTGCAAGTTCGACTTCATCTGAAAGATACTTGTTTTGGAGACAGTAGAAAATTGCTCCTTTAAACGAGTCCAAAGATCTCTCGAACTTTGACTCCCAATAGCACATGACATAGCCACAGGTGATAGGGTCGCAGTAATCAATTGCATTATAGCCCTATCATGCATTCTCCAAATTACAAAAGCATCATTCTCAGTAGAAGTAGAAGAAACAGAGGGATTCATACCAGATTCACCAGTTTGTGAGAGAGTTGGAGACGGACAAGGATTCAAGCCATCCACAAAACCCATAATACCATTGCTTTCCAGCAAGAGTTGCATCTGAAAATGCCAATTAAGGTAATTGGAGTCATCAAGCTTGACATTAACGGAGGTCGAGATCGACGAAATAAGATTCGTAACCGGAGATTGAAGTAACTGAAGTTGAGATGCAGTCACCATCGTGTACACAAGATTGCAGATTCGTGAATTTCAGTCAGGAATTTTCACAAACACTTGATGAGCACTGCTCTCGGACACTTAACCAGAAATCTATTACAATGAAGAATCGACAACAAAACCGTATAAACCACAAGGACGACTCAGTCCAATCAGAAAATCAGAGAATATCACAGATAAGAAGGAGGAAGAAGCGGAAGCAAGAAGGATCGAAGATCACGCGTCAGCATCAATGGCGAGTGATACCATGTTAACCTTCATGAATTAGTCAATATATCTTTCTATAATCTTTCTATACAATGCAAGAACTAGAGAGAGAGAGTAGAGATAGAGAGAGAAGGAGTTTCTGTAGAATATCTTTCTTATTAATCAAGTAAACTAACAACCTTGCCTTATATAGGCAGTTACAACACTAGTACGAACTAACTAATACAACAAGATTGTGACAAGTGTCACAATCATGAACCATTGAATGTATATTCTAACATCAATTTCCTATTAAACTTGCACATTCGATAATGTTTTTAGAACAACTAAAAGTGCTTTCAGATATGATAACCACTTTTGACAATGCTTTAAACGTGTTTTCCAGGTTATATATCGCTTTTTGTACAGCAGATTGATGAAGGGTGAAACTGAAATCACAAATATTTTTCAATATGTTCTGCCGATCTCATACGGCTAAGTGGATGGGATTCCCTGAGGCTAAGTATGAAAGGCATTGTGCTTTTCGTGGTCTTGCATCTTATCCCGATGGGCAGCCATTTGAACCAAAGTTGTAAACCGTGGCTGTGGCCCAGCATCAGCCCTCCGGCTTCAGCAGGAAGAATTGTGCTGGTGGGAGATGCATGGCATCCAATGACTCCGAATCTGGGGCAAGGTGCTTGTGCTTTGGAAGATGCAGTAGTTCTGGCAAGAAAGCTTGCGGGTGCAATCAAGTCAGGACCAGCATCAGTAGAAGATGCTCTCAGCTCGTATGGAAGCGATAGATGGCTTCTCATCTTTCCGCTGACTGTACGCGCAAATCTTGTAGGGTCACTCTTGCAGTGGGAGGACCCTGTTGTGTGTTTCGAAACAATGTCATCCTCCGCAACTTCTTAGGTTAGGACCATTGTTGGAGCATACGAATTTCGACTGTGAGGGTGCATTTGTTGCACATGACTGTCTCGGACTGGACTAGCTGCGATGACTAAACTGGACTGGCTTATGGGTGGTTTGGGAGTGAGGTGCTTAAGAAAAAAACATCAATGAAAAAAAGTTGTGAGTGTTTTAGGTGTTTGGTAAACTAAAAAAAAATGGCTTATTTTGGAAGCTGCTGTGAGAATAAGCTGAAATCAAATGAAAAAGTTGAAGCTGCTATTTGCAACTTTGGAAAACTGACTTTTTTTCAAAGCACACGGAGCTACAGTGCTCCTTTAATAAAAAGATTCACTATCAGACTGCTTTTTTTTCCAAAAGCACTTTTACCAAAAAGTTTACCAAACACTCTGCTGATTTATTTCACAGCCGCTTATTCTCAAAGCAGCTTTTTTTGGAAGCACAGCAATACCAAACCAGCCCTTAGACTAGACTAAGCAAGACTAGCTTAGTAAAGTGTTTGGTACAGTATCGGACTAAGAAGCAGGATAATGAAAACAGTATACTGTTAAACAGTTTGGTGTTTGCTCAGACTAGAACTACATTATTGTTCTATTTTAATTGTTTTTTATTAAAGATATTATTAAAATTAATAATATTGGATGAGAGTGAGACTCAATAAAATTATAAAAACCAAATTTTCTTGCCAACGAAAGAAACATAAATGATTCAAGAGTAGCATTGTTCCAAACATCAATATAACAAAGTGTTCTCCCAACAATCGACAAGGTTCAAGATGCTTTTCTTAATAATTCCCTTTGGTTTAAAGTTGTAGATTAAAGTTAAAGGTGGGTTATACTTGTATTTGAGTAGAACGAAAATTGATGTATGACAAGTTCAATTTTTAACTCAATTGTGAAATAATTACTTGGAATTGCTCTTGTATGTATAAGTCAATTTCAGTCCATACCATGACAATTGCATTCAATCCCAAGACCACAATGATGCAAGGCACAATGACAAATGGATAGTTGCGCATTGATCATTGCTACATTTGGATTCCTAGCATGTAAATTGGCTTGCTCCAACTAGTTTGAAGAAAACTAGTAACAATATGCAAAAGGAAGATATCATGAACAATTTATGCATTCCTAAGCTAGTAATAACAATAATCATGCGTATGGAAATTTTGTTTTGTCTAATTAAGCGCATATATACATATATATACTAGTAATTATACAACATCCTCTATTAACAATATGCAAAAGAAAGAGGGGAGTAATTACTTCATCATTTCATTTCATTGCACAAGTCAATCTTTGCCATTGACTGACTCTCTAAAACATCATTCACTAAACTTTCCTCTAGGATATTTTACAAAATGCTAGTTAACTATAGTATAGCATTCCAAAGTAGATCTCCATAATTTACAAAATCCTAGTTAACATTAGCCAAAATATTTCACAGTGCAAGGCTAAGTTAGAAGCCATAAATTAAGATTGTACAATTAATAAAATACATCCATGTCAAAAGGCACACCACATAATATACTCATCCGCTTGCTTTGTCGCCTAAAAGCCTTTGGACGAACACTTTCTTGAGTTCCGAATCGATTGACTTGAACACTCCCACATTTTGTGACGCAGTATGTGATAAGAAGTGTAAATCCTCATTTGACTCAATGCACAGTTGTATCACTGACTCAATCACATAGTTAGCCTTCAGCCTCCAGTAACTGTTGGTTTGGTGCATGCTTATTTGTTAGATGAATGCTACGAATCACAAGTACAGAACACAAACCGAAATCTGTTTAAAACACAAATCTTGCATATATGCACATCATTCATCCAAAAGAACGAAAGACAGAACGACAACTCAGGAAAGTAAGAAAAAGGGGAAAGATAGATCATTCGTCGATCAATTAGTTACACATCACAATCGGAGTATTCCACTAGGCATATTAACTAGAAAATATAACACCTTAATGAACACTTTTTGAAACATTTCTACTTTGTAACAAATTGCTAACCTCTGTCCAAGTTGTGAAATCCAAAGCTTCAAGACCGATAGAATTTTTAAGAACCTGTAACTAGGTCGACTTAAGAAAACCAGGTGTCGATATGAATGATAACCTTCGGCATTAATCATCACCAAACCCACCAAAGAAGATGTTATCATCAATGTTCATGGGTCAATTGACATTCAGCACACATTCCTATTTCCAGAACTCCAAACTAGTTTCTAACAAGTGGAAGGTCCCTAATTGCATATATCATCAAGATCTTTACATAAAAAGAAAGCCGGTGTTTGTGATTTCAACTAGACAAAGAAACTTGCCCGCAATGACGAGACTTGGAAAGCAAAGCATAGATCACATTCAAGCCAGTCACTCTCACTGCCATACTTTTCCACAACAGTTCTAAGCTTAATCTAGATCCATTTGGGTTCTTACGCAGTTGCTTAATTCGTTTTCAAATCACAAATTCACATCATAAGTAGCTCACTAACCCCAGATCCTAAAGAGAATTACCAATTCCACACAAACAGGAATTCAAAATCGAAATTGAAAACAAATCAAATAAACATCCAAAAGAGAATTACCAAAAGGAAATCAAGGTAAGCGCTTAACTTTCATAATAATCCTTGTCATTCTCAATCCAGTCATCGATTCGTGAATCAAGAACATAAAAATGAAAAATCACACATATTTATACTAACATAACAGAGATGGAAGTATGTGTCCCTTCTGCAAAAGAAACTTGTCGATTTTATGGTCAAGCATGGTTTCTGAGTTCGGATTTGAAAGAAAAGTTGAAATATGAAAACCCCAAATTCTAATCTCAATTTGACCTAAAAATCAAAAACCTAATTTGTTCAAGTGCAAAGGTCTATGATTGAAAATTTCTCAAACCCAAAACAACAAAATCAAATAAAGCTCAGTAAGATCACGATTTGCAAAACAAATCGACGAAATAAATTGAAGATTCAAAGTTTACCAGACAACTCGAAGCAGATGAGGGTGAGCAGATGCAGATGAGGGAAGGCGCAGAGATGAGGGTGAGGAGGACGACGATGAGGGAGCAGGGCAAGGACGACGATGGGGGAAGACGCAGAGATGAGGACGAGCAGGACGAGCGACGTTGGGGGGTTCTTGGATGAGTGACTCTCTCGCGGAAGGGCTTACGAGTCCGCCCGAAATTGGGGATCCCCGTTAAGAACTCGTAAGGAGGTGTATAATCCGAGCGAGTCCGACCTAAGGTCATTAAACCTAATCCTGGTGCATACCAAACAAGAGACTATAGTCTAGTCCAATCCAATCATCTCTAATCTGGTCAAACAAACGGGCCCTGAACCTCTACAAACTCCAGGATAAGTTCAAAATCAGTCAAGCATGAGTGAGAAATTTTTTTTTTTTTTTTTTTGAAAGGATCTCACAATACTAATCGTACATGACATTATACTGCTTATGAACACCTTTCTGATTTACTTATATATGTTTCAATCAAGGCATCTAACTAAAGCGAACGATGCCCGTGTTATCTCACATTCACATTAAATTGCTGAGAAGAGCTTTTCTCGAATAAGAGAGCGCCCGAAAGTGATTCATAAACCGTTTCTTCAGCTTCAACTCCTCCATGTTTAATGGAAAGCTGCTCCTCCAAACGATCTTCTCATCAATCTTGGTATCTTTCATTCTGTACAACAAAAGAAAGTAAATCACTTGGATATCTACGCATCTGTTCGGTTCACTTCACTAGCAATAGAAGCGGCAATGCAACCAAAGCGAAAAGACAACAAAAAATGTTACCCAAAGACAAGGCTTGAACTAATATTTCAAAGATATGACCAACACAGGAAGCCTTCACAAGTTGTTCCGCTTTTCGGGATAGTAAAAAATTATTCATCAAGAAGCATCATATGATCCAAGGAATCAAATTAGCTTCAATCAATCCAATACTGCAGTTTCTAACTCTCTCAAATTGCACAGGCAGAGATTAATTTTTGGACCCAAACAATCAATTCACGCAAAGGCGTTTGACCATTCTAAAGTTGTAAACTTCAACTAGAACTGAGAAAGAGTTCATTCATGTCCTTTCTAATCAGCTAATTTTTCCCTTTGATGTCACGGCATTCGAAAGCAAAACTCGATACTTGGCTTAGCTAAGTTGACTAGGGCAGTGTGCTCCCGTTCTACGAGTTTAACTCTCTCGTAGTTTAGATTAATTTAGAGTACACTGGCACTCGAATAAATGAAGGGAAAAAAGCAGAAATGATGTCAACAATATATGGGGCCAAATGGCAAAGTGGGCAGATTGTATATTGTACCTTGATTGGAAAAGAACCAGAGGACAATGGCGCAGAGGACGAGCAGGACAGGTATCAAGTGGATGGCGTTCTCTGCGGACCTGATACGACGCCGTTCTTTCCTTGCCACATGAGAGAGGGGATCGTAGGTGGGGAGATGCAGATGTTCGTGCTGGTGGTGATCTGAGCCGTCGTTTGTGGTTGGTTTGAAGGTTGAAGATTGGGGGGAGGAGGAGGCCAGAAGCAAGTCCTCTGGGGAGACTCTGGAAGCACTTTTGGATCTCTGCATCTTCGACTTTGTCTGAATCTTTCCTTGTGATTGGGATGTGAAGACGGAGTCTGGTTCGGTCAACAATGAAGACGGCTTTCTTGAATCTTAAAAACAAAACTACCCAATAAAATTACTTAACGACTCAAGTTTCGTTTGTTGTGGTGAAAAATAGTTGTTAAATTTTCATAAATAAGACGTTGAATTAGGATGAAATTTATCGTCGTATTAAAACATTTTTCAGGTGAAATTTATCGTCGTATTATAGCATTT
This sequence comes from Malus sylvestris, assembly GCF_916048215.2. Classification (NCBI taxonomy): domain Eukaryota; kingdom Viridiplantae; phylum Streptophyta; class Magnoliopsida; order Rosales; family Rosaceae; genus Malus; species Malus sylvestris. The sequence goes on along the minus strand of NC_062263.1, from coordinate 5,499,641 downwards.
TTAATAAATACGTTGAATTAGAACGGTCACATTATAACAACTAAGGATGTAATTCGGACGAGGTGAAAAGTCAATACAATCCTAACTCAACATGTACAATAGATCATTGACCACGATATACTCATGTATACCCATGATCACTTATAATTACACGATGATATCTACTCATTACCATGTAATCGTTAAATGGGGTCTGTTTCAGAAATTTTTTGTCAACCGCTATTAGAAGGGTTAAGTTACCTAGAATTCTAGTTATGTTGGCTTGGCCAAGGTCTCATCCCATCAAGTGCTTGAGTTGAGGGAGAGTTGAGTTTTAGTGGAATTTCTCTGAATTTAAATTCACTCGTGGAAAAAGATTTTCTCTTGAACTTACTATTCCAGTTTCAAACCATCCCCTATCCCCTTAATATAGCTTAGAATAAGAATATTGCTTGTAATAAAAATATAAAAAGAATATGTTCAATTAGGTTAAAAGTTAAATTAGACTTGGATATATTTGTGTCCAACCCATCCAAGTTTGACCCATAATATTAGATCAATATTTACTTTTTGTTCTATACGACAATATATTTGCGTCATAAACACTTTTCGTCTCATATATAAATAAAAAGAAATATCATCGAATTATAGTACTAAGTGACATTTAATATTATGCGTTAGTGTATGTAACAACATCATCACGTTATGTCTTTCCTTTTGGTTGAGAGTAATGTCAACATGAACACACAACACACGCATTCCCTTGTGGAAGCTTCCCCGAATGCTTTTAAGCGTATTTAGTCCTTGGCAATTAAGATTTGTGATTTGTCATCCTGCGCTCTATATTTGTGTCCCTTTTTTTTTATCAATTTTGTGAAGCAACCAAGAAACCCAACTGTTTCAGGCTCTCAGCACTCAATAATATTATATAAAATAAACAACTGGCTTTTTCCATATGAAACCTCAATAGCACGTTCACAGTGTGAACCTCAATTTTGTTTCCAACACAAAATGGCTGGAACGCCCCCCTTATTGCTCCTAATTTCTTTTTCTTTTCTTTTTTTTTATTTGATTATAAGCAATACTTGGCTGTTAAATTTTCAGCAGTCACTCCTACTTTTACTCAATTAGATTTGAACAGATGTCTAGCTTGTGTTTACAATTTCAATTATTTGGACACGTGTACAAATCTAATTGGAAAAAAACAGGAGTGATTGCTGAATTTTCAGTAGCCAAGTATTGTTCTTTTGATTATTTCATGTGCACATTTCATAGCTTTCTAGACAAGATTATATATGTACAATTAAAATGGACATAAACTCAACCCGTTATTTGATGCAATTTAGTTGTATTATGGATTAGACATAGATTGTGGATCCAAGTCCAAGATAGAACTGACTTCATAAACGATTGTTACACACAAATTATTAATCCGAGAATCGTCATCTCTCTTGCTTCAAGGCCACGTATATTGGTTGTACCCCATCTCTAGCCTCGACACCTTCTTCTCAGTCATATCGAAAGGCAAATTTTCTCTTGGTCTCATCTTCTCTTCGAGGCAACAACTTTCTTTTTATTTGAAGTTAGGACACTAATTAAAATGATTAAGACATTCAACCCACTACTGTGTTATAGCCTTCATTAAAATAGGAGAGAAAAGTGGAGCATTCGTGTTTTTTAATTTAAAAATCTGTTAATATTAGTCAATGAATATGCCATAATGTCAAGCAATGATTTTTTCTGTTCCAAAGAAATAGTTTAAGGAGCAAAAAATAGGATAGAAATTTTAATGACGTTATCCAAAATAACTATTGCTTCACATTTTGACAAGTTTACGAATTAATTCTCACAAATTTTTATCTTATGAATCAAAATTCCTATTCGACTAAAATTTAAGGAGGAATGCTCAGATTTCATCGAAAAAAAAGTAAGATGACTAGGAAGTGGTGCAAATGCAAAGAAAGAGAAAAAATTATCCAATGAAAAAGGACAACAATGCAGCTTGACGCGATCGCCACAAAAATCTTTTTAACTTGAGCCTGAACTAATAGGAACGGCACATATATTTATAATATTCAAACACTTAACATGTGTAACCACGGTTTGATCCAGCCTAATATTGTCTAAGTTCGATTTTTAATGCTGATTTTAATGAATCACACGATAGTAGTTAAGATGACTGGCGTACTTCTGTAAATCTTTTTAATCTCAAAAAAAATACAATGCCTTAATGAAGCCACCAAACTTGGGCCCTTATGTGAAATTGCACTTCAACACAATGCAAGTGTTGAATTTCAATACATGTAAGTAAACATGAATCGGTCCTTATCAATTTTTACATTTAAAAAATAATATGTTTATATAATCAACAACGAAAATTTGAATACTCTTCTTTTCTTTTTTCAATTGCGTTGATAATTCACCGTTAGCACAAGGAAAATACAAATACGTGAAGGTGCACCAGCAGCATGTAGAGACAATAAGGTATCCCTCTAATCACCTCATAAAAACGACATATTTGTAAAACAAAATTAACACTATACTAATTTCCCCTAGATGCACACGTCCTAATATATACACACACACACGCATATACAGGCCCTTAAACAAGAGGGATCCTTATTTTTCTAAAAAAAAAAAAAGGACATTCTCTTAACCGTTGTATTGGCTTTAATGAAATTGTGTAGTTGAGATTAAATCACAGACCACACAATTTCATTAAAATCAAATCCAATTGTCAAGAGGGTATCCCCATTTTTTTAGAAAAATGAGGATCTCTCTTGTTAAAGGATTCATATATATATTATTTCACATTTTAAAAGAGAGACAACAATTTCTTATAGAAAACTCATAGGGTGCGTTTGTTGTACCGGATTATCTCGGACTGAACTAGTTTCGGAAACTAAGTTGGACTGACTTAGATTAAACTAAACTAGACTAAGTTAGTGAAGCGTTTGGTGCAGTGTTGGATTAAAAAACAGAATAATTAATAAATTATAATATTTAATATATATATAATAATATTTTATTATGAATTCATCCTTTTCCTTCTAAAAATTCTAGACACTCTCTACGGTTCTACCTCTCTCTAGAGTGTACTTTCTTCCTCTTTGGTTTCATTGCCCATTATTTCCTTTCCTCCCATATTTTTTCCTTCAAAATGCTTCAAAGTTCAATTCCATTTTTTTCTGCAAAACACTTCAAAACCATTTTCCTGCAAAATCATCCCCAAAGTTACTCTCTCCTCCCTCTCCGTCCCTCCATCTCTTTTTGGGCTTTCTGAGTTCGGTCTTTTGGGTTTTCTGGGTTCAATTTGTATGGGTTTTCTGGTTGTGGGAAGCAGGGAAGAAGGAGATGGGAGGGGCAAAGCGAAGCTGAGGTAGCAAAAGACCCGTCTTTGCCGTCATTCAGATGGACCCATATGGCAAAAGCCCCCAAATCATCGACCCAGATGCTAAAAGGGCGATGGGTTTGCGGGACAACGGAGATCAGCGACAAACGTTTTTGGTTTGGTCACTGGAGAAGGGGGGTTGATGCTGCTCATGTGGGTTCGTGGGACGCTGCTTGCAGATGAGGGAGACGAGACTAGCAATCCCGTTGTTTTTGGGGGGCCTCGCTAAGACCTCCTAGTGAAGGATTTAGTCGAGGCGATTCCTCCCTTGTCCCATTAAACTTAGTCCCACCAATGAACAAACACGGATTGCACTAATTTTTAATCTAAGCCAGTCCAGTGAGAGCTAAAGAAGGCAAACAAACACCCCCATAAAGAATTGTTGCCACAAGGAGATTTGACGATGGGTATATTATAGCGCCGTTAGGATAAATAATACTATCATATTTAGAATTTGAATCTTGAGGGGTCCCGATGTTAATTTTTTAGATGTAAAAACATAGTGTGAAGCGTGCAAAAAAAAAATTTGGCGGGCTTGTAGTTGACAGTCAAACCATGTTGCGCACATGTCAACAGATAATGGCATATGCCGAAGCAAGCCAATTAGTGATATAGCGAAAATTATCAAGTGTTGTCGGCTCAACCTATCAAGATATGCCTTGCATGCATTACATCAAACATTTAGTAGGCACAAAAATGACTTATACCAAACAGTTGGAGGACCTTTAGAAGACCATTACATGTTTATTTTCTAGACTCTAATTGGTCTTAGGACCACCTTAGTCCCTACTTCCATCCGTCCCTAATCATAATAAAACTGTCATAGCAACCTAGATAAAGTTGGAGTTAGAAAACCAATTGGGGAAGGATAATTGTCACGAGACTCGTAAACAGAAGGGAAGGAAGGTTAGAGTTGTTACCTAGACAAAAATTGCGCTTTGATGATGGTATCTACCTGTGGTAAAGGCGTGCATTTTTTCTCACCACTCTTAAGTGATGATAATGCTAACACCATTCTTATTATTAATGAATTAGTTTAAATTTTGAGATTTGTGTTTAATCCCTACATAGATTTTGAAATATAAACTCATCAAACGATGATAAATAAAGTGATGCATATCATCATATTTGAGGATGGTGAGCAAAAATATTCTCATTGCACATAAAAAGAAACACAAGATCAATGTTAAGACCATCTCCAATCCTTGGGTTAAAACCTAAATTTTTTTGCCTAGAAAATTTAGGTTTAAACCCAGAAACAGTTTTTCTCCTCTAACATTTTTGGGTTAAATATTTAGCCCGAGATTATTAAAGAATGAATTTAGGATAATTTCTTTCTTAAAGTAACTTTAAAAAAAATTATGTAGACTATCATAATTTAATTTTATAAACATTTTAACCTAAAAATATTTAAGATTCTGAAAAATATTGAAAAATCACTAAACCGACACCATGAAACTCATGGAACACTACGAAAGAATATAAAACACATAAAATAAAATAAATTAATTACTTTAGGTATTGGATTTAAATTTGAACCGTTAGATATTTTTTTTACCATTGGATTTGATCAAATTAGATCTTAACCATTGGATTTAATTAAGTTATAAATATAAAACTAAAAAAAATATACATATAAGGTGGGTTAGTGTCACAGCCTGTCCCGAATAATTAATTTTCGATGACATGAAATGACAATTGTACCCTTGGATGTTAAAGTGTATTGTGTGATTTAAGTTGGATTTTGGAACCATTTCCATTATTCTCCTAAGTCTTTGGACCAATTTGAAAGTAAGGAAATTGTTGTTTTGATTGGTGACCCAAACTGTTCGGACCACACATATTTTCTCTCTCTCTCTCTCTCTCTCTCACTCTCCCTTGCTCTCTCTTCTCTCTCTCGGTTTCACTCTCTCTCTCTCTCTCCTTACTATACGTACGGACAACCTTGAACCAAGCCAAATCGTCACAGATCGAAGGTTTTGAGCACACCATTGTGTTCCTTAGTCCATTTCGAGTTCAAAGGTACCCATTTCAGGTAAGAACTCGTTCGATATCACGTTGAAAACTCAAGCTCTGAGTTAAGCACTATTCATGAACTTTTGAATGGTTATATTTTAGGACAATCCAAGCTCACAGTGAACTCTATGAGGTCCCAAGGAAGCTTAGAGTGCTTCGTTTGAAGGTTTTGGACTTCGGGATCGTGTGGACGAAGTTTGGCCGGTTTTTCTTGGAATTCTCCGGTGAGATTCCGTGACTTTTAGAGCTTTACATTAGTATGATTGTGTTCTACAAGTTAAGAGCTTCATTCTGGTATAAATTGCGTGAAAATGGTGCAAAAACGAGCGAGAAATAGGCAGTTGTAGGTCTGCCAAGAATCTGGCGCTGATGACACTATTCCGGCGTCTGGAGGTTGAAGATGATGCACATGAGAGCGCGTGACGCCGCGCCCTCCCCGGCGCGTAGGGGCGCGTGAGCCACAGAAAAATTTATTTAAAAATATCACGATGTTCGTGAGGTTGTGTAGGTCACGTTGGTATATTCAAATACCAAAATTGAGCAATGTATGAGAAGTTATTAGCTAGTTTTGTCTATGTGCTTTAAAATAACGTTTTTATAGTCAATTCGCATATAGGTGAGACTTATCCCGAGGACGAGCGTATCCAGGGGCGACTCGGGGGTTACAACCCGTCGACATATCAGTGAGTGGGCTTTTGTTTTCAGTATATACTTATATACTTGATATATTTCCCATAAATGCATTTTTAAGGCAAGTATGCTTTGATTTAATATGCCAATTGCTTTTATATTCTGAATATGCATTCCATAGTTGCATATATATATAATTGTGGTGTTGTGGAAGCACAGGTAAGTTCAGGTAAGTTATGTTTGATTATGTGAATTATCGATGATGTGATATGTGATTGAATAAGGTTGAGCTCATAAAATATAAAACTGCACCTAGGGTGAATGTGATTTAGCTAGAGATGTGAAGTACAGGCCTGTTTATTTACGTCACCTCCCACACTATATGCTCATATTGGATCCAACTTAAGTGCACAGTCTTGTCGTACAAACCTTATTCATGGTTCCGACTTATAGGTGACTAGCGATTTATCGCCCGGCTATTATGAGAGAATAGAATTGAACATAATTATATTTCACCCAATCTTGTCGTATAAACCCTTTTTAGTGATTCTGACTTATGTGCAGTATACTGCCGTATAGGTCATTGTAGTGACTCGGGCTAGATTGACTTTTAAGCTATGAATTCAGCCGTATAGACCACCTCAAGGGTTCTGGGTAACATATCATATTTCTATGAAATCATTCTTACCTGGATTGTTTACTTTATTATATCTTGGCATGGCATATATATATGATTATGATTATGTGATACGTGAATTGAATTGATATGATTTCATATATATTTATGTATATGCTTATATCTTGATTTTGGGAAAAATTATACATGTTTTACAACGAGGGGTTAGATATGTTGATAAATGAAATGATTTTGTAAAATATTTGTTTTTGCCCACTCACGTTTTCTGTTTTTGCGCCCCTCTAGGTTCTAAGTAAGCTTGTTGTTGGTGGCTCAGGATCGTCGGCAGTTCTGACTTATTTGTGTAATAGTAGGACATTCTTGGTACTGTGTAACTAGTACTAGTCTTAGGGCTGGTTTGGTATTGCTGTGCTTTGAAAAAAAGCTGCTGTGAGAATAAGCGGCTGTGCTGTGAGAATAAGCGGCTGTGAAATAAATCAGCAGAGTGTTTGGTAAACTTTTTTGTAAAAGTGCTTTTGGAAAAAAAAAGCAGTCTGATAGTGGATCTTTTCATTAAAGGAGCACTGTAGTTCTATGTGCTTTGAAAAAAAGCCAATTTTCCAAAGCTACAAATTGCAGCTTCAGCTTTTTCCTTTGATTTCAGCTTATTCTCACAGCAGCTTCCAAAATAAGCCCTTTTTTTTAAGTTTACCAAACACCAAAAACACTCCCAGCTTTTTTTCATATGAGCTTTTTTTAAAATCACCTCAACCCCAAACTGGGGCTTACTAGACTGCACCTAGACTTTTTATGCTCTGATTAGGAGTGTTTACGGTTGTAACTAACTCCTATCACTTCCTGTTAGTAGTGCACTTTAGAAATGTGGTTTTTAATTATTCGTATATTTGTTATCTTTATCACTTCCGCACGGTTGTAACTAACTCCTATCACCTCCGTTACATTTTTCATCCATTGATCCGTTAAGTGCTGATGTGGCAGCCACATTTGTGCCACGTGGCTGCCAAATGTGTGCCACATGGCAAAAATAATAATTTTTAATTTTTTTTTTAAAAAAGATAAATCTCCTTAAAAAAAAAGAAAAAAAAGTTGAAACCTTATCCCCCTCTTCTTGCTATCTTCTCCCCGCAACCCCCAAATCCAGAAACCTCTCCTCTCCTCCCCATCTTCATCTTCTTCCCCTTGCAACCCAGAAAAAAAAAAAAAAAAAAAAAAAAAAAAAAAAAAAAAAAGCCCTTCAGTTCGTCTTCCCCACCCCTCATCCTCCTCCTTCTGTCTTCTCCCCCATCTTTATCTTCTTCCCCCTGCAACCCAAAAAAAAAAAAAAACCCCAGATCCCGTCATTGCCGGGTTCGTGAGGTAGGAGGAATGGGTGTGGATTTAAGGAGTGGAGGGTGTATAGAGGAGGGAAGAGGGTGGGTGCAGAGGAAGGGATGTGGGTTTCTGGGTGAGGTGGGTTGCGGGTGAGGGGGGTCGCTTGAGGGGCGTTCCTACGTGAGGGAGGGTCGTGGGGGTGGTTTTTCTGGGTGAGGTGGGTCGCCCAGGGGGGATGGATTTTCTTTCTAGGCTTCTGGTTTGGAGGGTTCACGGGGTGGGTGATTTCTCTTAGCTTTTGGTTTTTTCTTTTCTTTCATGGCACAAATGTGACAGCCACGTCAGCATTTAACGGATTAATAAATGGAAAATGTAATGGATGTACTATATTGAAATAAAATAGTAGTTGAGATATGAAAGTGAAATGTTTTGAAGTTGATTTATGCGATTGTAATAGACCTCAAACATGAGGGTCTACTATGTAATTTACCCTAAATTTAATGTTATTTCTTTAACCAATATTAAATTCAAATCTCGCATGAAAAAGTTTAATTATTCACTTGCACTATTTTGGTAAATTCACTCATAAACGAGAGTACACGTGGCGGAATCAGGTCCCTGTTTCTACGTCACAGGCACGATACAGAAAAATTCCGACATTAAAGGGTGCCTTTTGTAATACAATACAAACACGATACGCACCCAAACACCACCATCTTCATCTCTTCTCTTCTCTGCTTTCATTCCCTTCCTCCTCGGTTTCTCCTTCTTCCCCAATCTTCGTCTTCCTCTTCCACTTCCCTTCTCCCTTCTTCTCTCCGGCGAAGATATCACACATAGCGGCAACTGCTCGCCGGGACTAGAATTTCTCCTCAATTTCTCGCGACTCTTTCGAATTCCCAGCCATGAATCCCGAATAGTGAGTTCAATCCGACGATTCTTCTAAATTTTTTAATTTTTGTTTGATTTATTTGCTGCCGATCGAATTTGATTGCATATGGGATGGTTTTAGAACCGCAATTTTATTGGAAAATTTAGTGTAATTTGATTTTCTGAAATTTATCCTGCGTGGTTGATATTTTTCGTTCTAATTGAGGGTTTCGGAGTGTAGATCCAGACAACTGGCGATCAGATCCGTTGAACTCTTCTGTTAGATTCGTAATTTATGTGAAATTTTAGGGATCGTAATCTGAAAGAATTCATACCCTAAGTGGTTGGATCGATTTACTGTTCTTGATAATTTTGATTGTTGTATACAGTTTAGGGATTGTGAGGAGTAAATTGAGTTTTGAATTGTGTGCAGTGACTATTTGTTTAAGCTTTTGCTGATTGGAGATTCCGGTGTCGGCAAGTCATGTCTACTTCTGCGGTTTGCTGTAAGTTGTAGTCTGTTAGTTATCAAGTTTCTTAATTTTCTTTTCCGTTGTTGCGATTGGCATTACGGTGATTGAGATTTGTGGTTTCTGATTCATGTATTTCGTTTTTCACAAACCAGGATGATTCGTACTTGGATAGCTACATCAGCACAATTGGAGTTGACTTTGTAAGCATTTCTTCAGTTTTACACTACTGATTCCTTTGATTCAACTCTCGCTAATCTCTGTGTTATTTGTTGGTGTCGTTTAGAAAATTCGCACTGTCGAGCAGGATGGGAAGACTATCAAACTTCAAATTGTAAGTCTTTATTGTGTTATTGTGTTGTGTGGCACAGATTGAGATTTGTTCCGTTTAAGTTATTTATCTTGATGAAGTCGGTAATTGTTCTGGATAAGTTAAAATGAGAAACTAGTTTTGTCAACAAGTTACATAAACATTGTCTCATCTTACTTTTGCCATCTCCAATGGCTAATTGCTTGTTCTTTTGCGGCATGCAGTGGGATACTGCTGGCCAAGAACGTTTTAGGACAATCACTAGCAGCTACTACCGTGGGGCTCATGGTATCATTGTAAGTGTGTTGTACCTTCTTCTTTTGATATTTTTCCCTGTGTGCTCCTGGTGTTAGATGGGCAATGGGCTCATGGTGTTGGGTTTTTCGCAGGTTGTTTATGATGTCACAGACCAAGAGAGCTTCAACAATGTTAAGCAATGGCTGAATGAAATTGACCGATATGCAAGTGAAAATGTCAACAAGCTTCTAGTTGGAAACAAGTGCGATCTCACAGCAAATAAAGTTGTGTCCTATGAGACAGCCAAGGTAAATATTGTCATAAAGGTTTTAAGTTTTACTTATGGTATATATTTCCTTTACCCATGCCTGAGAGATGCGAAGTACAATAATGTTATATTCTGTTTCCTTTCTCTAGGCATTTGCAGATGAAGTTGGAATCCCATTCATGGAAACAAGTGCCAAGAATTCCACCAATGTTGAGCAGGCCTTCATGGCTATGGCTGCTGAGATCAAGAACAGGTACTTCTACGTGTGTTTTATTTGTCGTCTTTGTATAGATCGGCTGGAACACCTCTTCTTATAATTTTGAGTCTGCTATAGTTATGATTGCGTTGTTCTAAAACATTTTACCTGCAGGATGGCAAGCCAACCGATGAACAACACCAGGCCTCCAACAGTGCAGATTAGGGGACAGCCTGTGAACCAAAAGTCTGGTTGCTGCTCATCTTAGAGGGGGAAAAATAATTGGTGGGGGTGGGGGGAATGATGATTATCCCGTGTTCTTGGTGGCATGTAAAACATCTTAACGATTTGATATGAAGAATGATTGTCCGTCGTGATTTTCTTTTGTTGTCAGTTGTCAGCACTCTGTTAAAGCTTCCATTCTTTTCAATGTATTTCTTTTCGAAAACTCTGTACAAAATTAGGAATATTGGTGAATAGCAGTATTTGCCTTGTTCTCTTCCCCTAGTACTCGTCAGATGCATGATTTTCTTTTCCCTTGTCACCGCAACTACGTTGCAATCGATATAACATATATCGTTCTCCAGTGCCAACTAAAACGACCCAAACATCTGTCCTTTCCATGATCGACCGAACACTAACTAGACCTCGGTCTGGCGGGATTGAATACTAACTAATTCTTGGTCTAGTGGTATCTCTCTTCACAGTAGTTGGGAAGAGGTTCAAACGCCTTCCTCATTAAACAAAAGGAAAAATGAAGGGAGAATAATCATGTGACTCTACTTTGGCTCTTCCACTCTAGGAGTACAAAGAAGGTTAGCATGGAGTCTGCAAGTTCTCAGAATATCCCTTCCAAAACTTGTGGGAGTCTCACAGGCTTCTCTTCAAACTGGAGTGTAAGCTCAGACGGTATCATCTATGGCATCGGGGTCAGAAAGGACTCTGAGCAGAGGTTGCAAGTCCGTATATTACGTTTAGAAGCTGAGTTTAGACTTTAGATGTGTGGCGTTATGCGAGAACTATATGTAGTATTTGATTGAGCGAAAGTCTTGTAATGAATTGCGACTTCCATGGGAGTACTGCTTTGCTTGCACTCCAAGTATTTCCGGTCGAATGGAACGCTGCTGGAAAAAAAACTTCTACTGGAGCTACTGTGCTTTTGCTTATGTACCAGTAATCTCCGCAAGAACAAACCGCTTTTTTTAAATGATGAAACCTTGTGGTATCTCTAGCTATGATTTCCCTTTTACAATTGCTGATATGTACTTGGTGGCACGATGGCAATCCCCGCATACTCTCGAGTTTTTGAAGATGCGAATCCGGGTTCCTAACAGCACCTTTAAAATCCCGAACGCAATTGCTAGTTTTTCGCTGTGCCATAACAGAAGCTGCCGTTTGTGCTCTTCCCCAATATCATGTAATGCAAATTCAAGATCTTGAACATACCCTTCTACCTTCATTTTCCGATCCAGCTCCAACAGTCTTTCGCGTATAGATACCAATTCTGGGCGTGCCCTATCGCCTGATCTGAACTCATGCACTACACTCTGCACCTCAATCTAACTACACCCAGGTGTCTTCACTACCCAATTTTCTTTCATCGATTGCCTGACCTTCGCAACATGTTCCCATCCGCCACATAATCATTAGCAAGTTGAACATAACCAGCTGCGCTTGTTGGATCAAGATCGAGCAGAATGTGGTTCCAATGGCATTTTCTTAACAAGATCGACCGCTCCAACTATCCTACCTGCTCGACCAAGAAGGTCTACCATACACGTATAGTGGTCTGGCTTCGCTTGAACATAATCCTTTCCCATTGAATCAAAATACTGAACCCCAAGATCTACTAATCCTGCATGGTTGCAAACCATTAACACAGCAACAAACATTATCTAATTCCAATCTGGCGTGTTCCCTCATTCGTCATCTGATCAAACAAATCGAGAGCTTTGTGACCTGCTCCGTGCTGAGCATAACCAGCAATCATTGCATTCCAAGTAACAATATCCTTCCACTCCATCTCAACAAACAACTTCCAAGCATCCTCCAAATTCCCACACTTACAATACGTGCTAACCAAAGAGGTCCCTGCAGTTGTATCATTATATAACTGAAATTTATAACTCAGCTGATGTACTTGCTTGCCCATCTGCAATGCAGACAGGTTACTACAACCTAGTAGAACACTACTCAAACTTCACGGGTTTGGCCTAACCCCATATCCGATCGTTGACCTAAAAACCTTCCAACCCTCTTCAGCTCGACAATTTTCAACATAACCCGATATCATAGCGTTCCAAGATACTAAGTTTTTCACTGGCATCTCCCTAAACAATTTCTAGGCCAAATCAATCTTCCCAAACTTCATATACCCTGTAACCATAGCAGTCCACGCCACAACACTCTTAACCGAAGCTACATCAAACAACTCGACCACCATGTCCAAATCCCCACATTTCACATACCCCGAAATCATTGCACTCCACGAGACACTATTCTTCTCTGGCATCACCAAAAACAAATCCCGAGCTCTCCTCATCTTACCGTTTGAGCAAACCCCCATATCATGGTTTTCCAAGATGCCGTGTCCCTAACAGGCATGTTATGAAAGAAGTCCAAAGCAGAATCAACGTCAAAATTGTGCAAATAACAAGCCAACATAATATTATACGAACAAGAGTCTGGTTGAGGACATTTCTCAAACACCTCACGGGCTTCTCTCATTTTCCCGGGCATTTTCGCATGCGCAGGATGTTGAATTTCTACTTCGGGAGAAGAAGATTTAAAAATATAAATGCTAAAAATCCTTTCCGTTGCCGGGACTTGAACCCGGGTCTTTCGGGTGAGAGCCGAATATCCTGACCAACTAGACTACAACGGATTTGTTGTTGACGATGAAACACCCCGTTTCTTATTTATAACTTAATTTACCCCCCTAAAATTTGTTTTTATCACTATCCCTACTTAATTTGTCCCCCTAAAATTTGTTTTTATCGCTATCCCTGCAACAGCCATTGTCGTCTCATTTAGTTCATCCCTCTTTTGTCCATTCCATCAAATAGAATTGAATTAAAGGATAGTATGGGCATTATATTTTTGACACAATTTTTGGTCTCCAACATGCCCGCTAAAACAATCTCAATTCTCTTTTTTACAACTCTAATTCAAACCACCATTCGTCTCTCTAGTGAATTGTTTCTTTTTGTGTCGATTGGTTTGAGTTGTAGCCACAGCCATTGGATTTAATGAGTGACTTGAATTAGATTTTGAAACACAACCTATTATTTGCTTGTCTCCTAACCCATGACTTGCCTAGTCCAAAACCTAAAACAAATGTATTATTATCTTCCCGCAAATCGTTTCTCTATGTTACAATATTGGATGTCCATACTAACCTTTAATTTAACGTCTATTCGACGGAATGGATGATAATGGGGGTGAACTGAAACTAAATGAGACAACAATGGAAGTTTTAGGGAGTAAAATGATAATAAATGGCAGTTTCAGGACAAATCAACTAATAAGCCTTTATTTAATGGAGAATGAAAAGTAGCTACCAAATAAGATTTAAGTTTTCAATTTTCAAAAAAGTGCAAACTAAAACAAAAACTAAAACGAAATAGTTATCAAACGGCCTCTTAGTTAAACATTCATCAACTTACCAGATTAAAGGTAGCTTTCTAAAAAATAAGTGCTCATTTCCAGCTAAAACCAGCCCTGTCATTTAAGATAGTGGACTCAAATCAGTGTACAACAACAACAACATCAACAACAACAAAACATTTTCCCACTAAGTGGGGTCGGCTATATGAATCCTAGAACGCCAATGTACTCGGTTCTGTGTTACATCTTCCGTTAGATCCAAGTACTCTAAGTCTTTTCTTAAGTCTCTTCCAAAGTCTTCACAGGTTTTCCTCTATCCCTTCAGCCCCGAACATATGTCCCGTAAACACATCTTCTAACCGGAGCGTCAGTAAGCCTTCGTTTCACTTGTCAAAACCACCATAACCGATTTTCTCTCATCTTTCATTCAATTTCGGCTACTCCTACTTTACCTCGGATTTCCTCATTCCTAATCTTATCTTTTCTCGTGTGCCCACACATCCAACGAAGCATTCTCATCTCCGCTACACCCATTTTATGTACGTGTTGATACTTCACCGCCCAACATTTCATACCATAAAGCATTGCTGGCCTTATTGCCGTCCTATAAAAAATTTCCTTAAGCTATAGTGGCATACAACGGTCATACAACCATGTCAGATGCATTCATCCACTTCATCAATCCAGCTTGTATTCTATAGTTGAGTTCTCCATCCAACTCTCTGTTCTTTTGCAAGGTAGATCCTAAATAACTAAAGTGGTCATTCTTTGGTACTTCCTGATCTCCAATCATCACCCCTAACTCATTTGAGCCTATGTTTGCACTGAACTTGCACTCCATGTACTCTATATTTGACCGACTTAAGCGAAGACCTTTAGATTCCAACATTTATCCCCAAAGGTTAAGCTTTGCATGTATTCATTCCTGAGTTTCATCTATCAACACTATATTGTTTGCGAAAAGTATACACCAAGAAATATCATCTTGAATATGTCCCATTAACTCATTCGTAAATAATGCAAAAAGGTGAGAACTTAAAGATGAGTCTTGATGTAACCCTATAGTTATGGGGAAGCTTTCGGTTTGTCCTTCATGAATTCTTATGACAGTCCTTGCTTATCATACATATTATTTATAACTTGGATATATATTACTTGTACTCCTTTCTTCTCTAAAATCCTCCAAAGAATGTCTCTTGGGACCTTATCATACATTTTTTCCAAATCTATAAAGACCATGTGCAAATCTTTTTTTCATATCTCTATATCTTTCCATCGATCTTCGTAAGAGATAGCTTACCTCCATGTTGAGTGCCCTGACATGAACCCGAATTGGTTGTCCGAGACTTGTGACTCTTGCCTCAATCTATGCTTAATTACTCTCTCCCAGAGCTTTATTGTATGACTCATTAACTTAATAGCCCTATATATAGTTCATGCAATTTTGTACGTCACCCTTATTCTTGTAGATAGGCACCAAAGTGCTCTTTCGCCACTCATTTGGCATCTTATTCATTTTCAAAATCCTATTGAAAAGGTATGCGAGTCATGCTATACCCGTCTCTCCCAATACTTTCCGCACTTCGATCAGTATATCATTTGGGCCCACTGCTTTTCTATGCTTCATCTTTTTCTAAGTTACAACCACTTCTTCCTTCCTAATTCAACGGTAAAAGGAATAGTTTCTACACTTTTCTGAGATACTCAACTCCCTGAAAGAAGTACTCATTTCATGTCCTTCATTGAAAAGATTATGAAAATAACCTCTTTATCTATCTTATACCTCATTCTCTGTAGCAAGAACATTTTCCATTCTCATCCTTAATTCACCTCACTTGGTTTAGGTCCCTTGTCTTCTTTTCCCTTACTGTAACTAGTTTATAGATATCCAACTCTCATTCTTTGGTATCTAATCGCTTATACATATCGTCAAAAGCTGTTAGCTTAGCTTTTCTCACAGCTTTCTTCGCCTACTTCTTCGCTATTATATACCTTTCACCATTTTCATCGGTCATATCCTTGTATAAGGCTTTACAACATTCCTTCTTAACCTTAACCTTTGTATGTACCTCCTCATTCCACCACCAAGATTCCTTTTGGTATGGAGCAAAGCCCTTAGACTCCCTTAATACCCCATTTGCTACTTTTCAGATACAATTAGCCATAGAATCCCACATTTGGCTAGCTTCCCCCTCTTTATCCCAAACCAATTGGGTAATTACTTTCTCTTTGAAAATGACTTGTTTTTCTTCTTTTAGATTCCACCATCTAGTCCTTGAGCACTTCAAGGTCTTGTTATTTTTCTCTCTCTTTTGATATGTACATCTATCACCAACAAGCGATGTTGATTAGCCAAACTCTCTCCCGGTATAACTTTGCAATCCTTGCAAGTTATACGATTCCCCTTCCTCATTAGAAGAAAATCTATTTGTGTTTTTGAAGACCCACTCTTGTAGTGATCACATGTTCTTCTTTCTTCTTAAAGAAGGTGTTGGCTAAGAAGAGATCGTATGCCATTGCAAAATCTAAGATGGCTTCCCCATCCTCGTTTCTCTCCCCAAAACCATGGCCACCATGAAAACCTCCATAGTTGTCTGTCTCCTTGCCCACATCTCCTTTTAAATCTCATGTTATAAATACATTCTCCGTCTAAGCGATGCCTTGCACCAAGTCTCCAAGGTCTTCCCAAAATTTCTCATTCAGACTCATATCCAACCCTACTTAAGGTGCGTATGCACTAATCACATTGATGAGTTTTTGTCCTATTACAATCTTGATTGCCATAATTCTACCTCCTACCTTTGACATCTACAACACCTTGTGTCAGGGTCTTGTCCACAATGATGCCAACACCATTTCTCGTTTTATTTGTGCCCAATACCAACTTTTAACACTTGAGTTTTTGAGATCCTTTGCCTTAAGACCAACTCACTTGGTTTCTTGGAGGCACATAATACTTATCCTTCTCCTCACCATAACTTCCACTACTTCCATAGATTTTCCTGTTAAGGTTCCTATATTCCACGTTCCTAAACACATTCTACTATCTTGAACTCTACTCTCCTGTCCTAGTTTCTTCACCCTCCCCCATATAATAAGGTCAAAGTACT
Source organism: Malus sylvestris (assembly GCF_916048215.2). Lineage (NCBI taxonomy): Eukaryota > Viridiplantae > Streptophyta > Magnoliopsida > Rosales > Rosaceae > Malus > Malus sylvestris. The sequence continues at coordinate 5,482,610 of NC_062263.1, read as the reverse complement.
TCGTTTGCGTGTCCTGTGTAAAGTTGATGGGAGTAGATGCTTCCAAACAACTTTTGAGTGGAGTCGTTCAACAAGAAGTTTCTATGGGCCCCCTTGCTCATTTAACAATGCATCCAAGCGCCAATGGAGATACAGCGGTCCTTACTTATCACTATGCTCGAGCCACACAGCGCACCACTTACGGGTGACTACTTAGATTTAGTGCAATTTCGTTCAAGATTCATTATCATAAGAATTCAACATAAGATAGGAATGCCGACTGTCGACTACCTGACATCCTCCCCCTCCTCCTTTATTCGGATTTGGAACGGACAATGTAAGATAAACTTACACAGGCATAGTTTAAAGATTTCTACCCGTTGCAGATCAGTTATACGCATCTCCTCTCATAACTGAGCACGCGATATGAGAGATCGAGAGAGCGTATACAGCCCGGTTAATGTAAGGTTCCATCTCTTCAGACTAGATTAAACAAGCCGCTAACACCAGTGAGGTTTTGGAAAACAGAAATACTAATTAGCACAACCCTTTGAAGCAAGAAAGATTAATAACTAATTAAGTAAAGCAAAGAGTAGATTCGGAAAAACAGACTCGGTTCTTAACCTATTCCAACTCAAAACTGATGCATGACGACTGGTCTATCCCAAGACATAAAAATTTACACTCAAAAAAGCGCATAGATAATCGAAATAGTTAATATTCTCCTGTGGGTGGTTTGCCACTCTAATGGTATCACATAAACCCCCAAATGCATTCAAAGCATAGAGCTGGAAGAAGCGGGAGCCTCTCATTTCCCGCCGAGGGATGGGAACTGGCCGGGATCCCCAATGGAGGGTGCTGCCGCATTGCTTGAGTAACCTCCAGGTCCTCCACTGTATCCACCTCTTGGCCCACGGCCACGGCCTCGACCACGACCACCATGGTACCTCTCGCCTTCAGCGGGCTTCAGAAACTCATTAATGCTAACAGACTGCAAACAAATATGGATCCAGTCAATCAACTGATGTACCCAAGTTGATAACTAATGGTGACTATGAACAAAAAGTTTCGGGTATAGGAGAACTAATATGTCCCAGTCCTATACCCGAAACTTTTAAATTCATAGTAACCATTAGCAATGAATGCAATAATCATTAAGAAAAATAATAAAACCACAGGAAAAGATAGAAAGTCCAATCAGATATAGAAAGAAAAGGCAACCTTCTTGGCTCTCTCTTCTTTCTCAGCAGCTTCTTTGCGCTTATCCTTCTCCGAACCCTGGCAAACAATAGCAAAGCAAATATAATTAGCCATATTAAATGAAAGAGTAATATCTAAAGTATCCGGAACTTACCAGCTTGATAAATATTTCATCATTTTCCTTCTTGTTTGAAAGCAGCTGCATGGCCTTCAAGTCTTTGTCCACATCAACCTTTCTTTCCTCAGTCTTCAATGCAAGCAGAGCCTTCCTCTTCTCTTCAAGCACCTTCTGATACTCTTCCAGAGTCATTTCCTATTACAATGCGGAATAACGTAATGGTTTAATACAAGGATATGACCAGAAAATCCAATTGCAGCCGTTATGTATATGGTAAGATCAACAATGTAAAAAACGTATAATTCACCTTCTCCTCAGGCTCCTTCTCTTCCGTCTCATTAACAGTATCCTCCTTATTGGCATCAGCAGCCTCATTTTCTCCCGACTGCTTCTCAGCACCAACATTCTTCTCAGTTTCAGTTCCAGGCTCCTCAGTCTCCCTAAATATAGCAAAATAGTGATGCAAGTAAGGCATATAACAGAAAAAAGATGAAACAATTTGTTTCCTCAAGTTATAATTTGAAACTCATCTAGGAATCAGAACATAAATACTTACGGAGCAATGTCATCAGAGGGAGTTCCCCAATTCCCCCGACCAGACCCTTCACGTTTGAAATCACTCCTGATATCACAAATATAATCAATAACAAAACAGAGCGTAAAGATACACATGTAGTAAGTTAAATATAAAAAGAACAGATTGAAGAATACTAACCCACGTCCTGTACCACTGCGACGATCAAATACCCTCCGAGGGCGTTCTCCCTCACCATCCTCACCATTGTTGTAACCACCACGACGCCCACCACGGAAGGAACCACGAGGCGCACCATAGCCCCCGCGTCTTTCAGAAGCTTTCCCATCTCCCTCTTCAGATGGTCTGTAGCCACCAGAAAAACCATTGGTGTTCTCATTGCTGATTGGATCTCTATTAAATCCACCACCACCTCCACCACGGCCACGGCTGAACCCACGTCCACCACGGCCACCTCCACGGCCACCTTCATACTTTCCCTCCCTCACTGCACAAGTTTTAACAGTCATGTGATATGCAAAATACGTAAAATATAAAACGTATAACGTACATCCATATGTGATGCAAAAGAAGACCGTAAAAAAATTTTGAGCACCTTGACCAAAACCACATGTTATTGAGCAGAAAATCCTCACTACTAATGTGTAATGAAAAGATCAATGATAACTCTGCTAAAACAACATAAATTCAACAAACAAATTTAAATTTTGTGCCACATACAGTATAAGAATAAGGGTTTTCCTTCTCGGTGTACATACAAATAAAATACTTTCCATTAACTGGCATCCCCTGACTGTACCTCTTAATAAGATAATAATCAATTTGGGCATGAATCTACCATAATAAAAACCCGGTAGTCTTTTGTTAATTACCCTAAAAAACCAAACGCTATGAACATCCACTGTCATACACAGAGAAAACTTACTCCACATCTCATCAGATATGTACAACATCAATGAAGAATCCCCCAATTACCATTAACTTATCAAAACAACCACTTTCAACTTCAGCAAAACAAACATAACAAATAAAGAAAGCATTTTGTCAATGGAATCTAACAAGTGAGGATAAGATAACAAATAGAATAAAAACCAAAACTTTAATTACCATTTCCAAGCAAACCCAACATTGTTTTCTGCAAAAAAAAAAAAAAAAAAAAAAAAAACACAGGAAAGAACTTGGGAAGCACAGAAATGAATAGAAAACAGACCAGATTGTGCAGGGGGGAGTGGCTTGGAGGGAAGCTTAGCAGGCTGAGCAGGCTGGGCCTGCTGGGGCTTCTTGGGCTGCGCCGCCGGCAGCTTCTGCTGCTGAGCAGCGAGAAGTTGACTTGGGTCCTCGTTGTCGTCATCGCCCAAGAGATCGAAAGGGTTCGCGGTTGCCATTTCTGCAGGTCCGAAAAGGCCGATTCAATACCCTACAAAATTCCACCGACTTTGAAAAGCAACCACGAAACCCTTCACTGATTATTCGAATCCATGAATCCGAGATTGCTTATGGGAGTTTGGTTTAGAGCTTGCTGTTTGGGAGCAAGGAAAGTTGGAGAGAAAATTTGGTGGTGAGTGTTGTGGCGACTGAAAACCCAACGATGCGGCACACAGAAATATAAGCAGTGACAAAACCTAGTCTTAAAAACCCTAATGGGGGATATTCGTCTGCAGCCGGGTTTATGTTAAGCTTTTGGTGCACTGTGCGTATCTTGTTGTGGTAAGTTCAGTTGATGGAGTGTTTGGAATTTGGATGGACCACTTGGATAGAAATTCATCTCCAATGGAAAGGTTAGATATAATTCCGGTTAGAATTATATTCTTATAAAAAATTATTTTTAAAGGAACAATGTCATATCATACTCATATATCATCTTCAACCGATGAGACTAAACATAGGCTCTACATAATATATTAGTTTTATGTTTATATTTTAAATTTATTGGTCAATTTAATTAAACTACTTTTATATGTTTTCAAATTTAGCCGTTGAATTTGAATCGATTATTGCAACTGAGAAGTTAGGCCATCTCCAACCGAAAGGTCCAGAGGGCCAGAGGGTCGAAAATAATCTTAAAATCGTCTCCAACCGAGGGTTAGGCTAGAGGGATCGAGAATCTGGGAGGACCCCACGAAATTTCAAAGGGCCAAAGGGCTGGCTGCTTTCAACCAGCCAGCTAGCCCTGGGCTGGCTATTTTTTTTATTTTTTATTTTATAGTTTTCCTATTGTTGGTTATAACCAACAGCATTAAAGAATTATTTTTTAATACTATCGGTTATAACCGACACTAATAGTTTGAAATTATTTTGAATATAACAGCTAGCTGAGTCAGCTAGCCGTTGGGTTTTTTTTTTTTTAATTTAAACATTTCTTTTCTTCTATAAATATGGTGAAGTTTTTTCAATTCTTCACTTCATTTGCAATATTTCCTTCTTCAATATTTTTCAATATTTCCTTCAATATATTTTCCAATATTTCCTTCATCTATAATATTTGTTTCAATTTTTCAATAATTTCCTTCAATATTTTTTCAATAATTTCCTTCATTGTTTTCCTATAACTTATATTTCACAAAATTTGTTTTATATTTTTTTTAAATTCCATTTTTTTCCTATAACTTCTATTTCACAAAATTTGTTTCATATTTTTTTAAATTCCATTTTTTTCTATAACTTCTATTTCATATTTTTTTTAAATTCTATTTTTTTTTCCTATAACTTCCTAAGCCATTTCACTTAGCCGTTGGATTTGAATTTAAGTTGTAGTTTTTAAATAATAAATTATGTTTGGCCCTATGGCCCTTTGGCTCTCTGTTGGAGACGGTTTTTTGTGAAATGGCTAAAACGAGCCCTCTGGCCCTCGATTGGAAACGGAGGCAAATATGGCCATATACTGTTCATTAAAATATTAATATCTTAGAGAATCTTGAAGGGCCGGAGGGCTAAAATGAGCCATATGGCCAGCCATCGGTTGGAGATGGCCTTATGACCCAAAAAAAAGGCTAAGAGGGCTACATAGAATTATAGTCCAGTCATCGATTGAAGATAAGTTTTTGGGCAAATCAGGTCATTCTTTGGCTTTTGGACCTTTAACCCTGTCCATTGGAGATGGTCTAAGGTTCTAAGATTTGAGTAACACTTACCACTTATTTGTACCATCATTTGTATCATTTCTCTAATAGAGATATGGTTCGCCAACGCATGTGGGTCCCATTTTTATTTAAGAGATGATACAAATGATGATACAAATATTGAAAAAGAGTAACATTTTTCTTAAGATTTAACCTTGCGCCAATTTATTTAAGACTTAACTGCTAAAATGTCCTATGAATATACAAAAGTAACACTTCTATCTGTGTTATAGAACCAGATCACTTTTAATTCTAAGGGGTTGGTCTAATGAAAATGAGCAAAGGTTTGGAACTTCTACAAATACATTTCTAGGGGCCACTAGCTCTCACTGGGCCTTAGGGGCCTGCTTGTTATGGATTGTTGTCATTCTTCATAGGTAAGATCGGCTTAGCCCATTAGTGTTGAGTGTGGTATTCTATGGCCGTCAAAGGTACTTTTGTTTTGAGATTATGATTTACATGACACGCTTTCCTCTCGAGGTGTTTCCATAAGGGAGATTCTTGGTTTAGAGGTTGCCAATAACTTGAGGTATCCTTATTAGAGAATGCTCTCTTGCCAATATGATAGAAGACTAAGGGGACTAGTTGATATACATTCATGTACCCGGTACAATTATTTATTGACGGTCATATATAATTGTTGGATGTCATTACAACATATAACTATTAATAGATGATTTTACTAAGTACTAAGTATATAGGTGATGTATTAAATTGACTTGTGCACATTAGGGTGATTCAAATTTAGTGTTTTATATGCTGATGACGTCTTACTGCATTGGCAAAAAGTAATCACGCATATACACACATTTGCGGGTTCAATCTTCATTGATCCCTTCTCTTAATTACGAACAATTTAACCCACTAACGTTGTCAAACGTTTGTAAATAAAAAATAAAAAAATTCAATGTTTTATGGTAATATAAACTTGCTTTATGTGGAAATATTGAAAAGTGGAGGCAAAAAGAAAAGACAAATGAAAAACAAAAGGGTTTTTTTTTTTTTTTTATCATAAATGGTCCTTGAAATTGGCCATCACCATCAAGATGATCCATAAAATTGAAAATCAATCATTGTAGTCCCTGAAAATAGGTGTCGCAAATCAATGTGATCATTCCGTCACAATTCTGTTAAAAATTCTGTTAAGTGTTGATGTGGCACATAAATAGGTCTCATAAATATATATTTTTTTTCCACAAATGGTCTTTGAAATTGACCCGTGACATCAAATGGTCCCTGAAATTGACCTGCGACATCAAAATGGTCACTGATATTGAAAATTAATCAGTGTAGTCCAGCAAGTAAGTGTCCCAAATCAATGTAGTCATTCAGTCACAATTCAGTCAAAAATTATATTATGTGCTGATGTGACACATAAATGGATCACGCAAGTTTAATTAAATTAAAAAAAGTACAAATAGGTTTAATAATTTAATAGTTAATAAAAAGTTGTGAACCCAAAAATCCATTCCTGCAATCACATCTGCTCTTAGTTCACATTCTTTTACCTCATTCAGTATCTATTCTTAAAAAAAAAAATTCTCAATACACCCATCTTTACACACTTCAACACCCTTCACCGAATTGAACCTGGATCGAGATCACCTTTGGTGACAGCTTGGCTAATTGGCAATGATTTCTGGGACATCACCGTTAACATTTAGGCGATCAACATCCTCACGACCTTAATCTTGGAGAGCTTGTTCGGTGCTTCACTAGTGGTCTGGTGACTCAAAGAACAGTGAGTTATGCCTTGAGATAATGAGATTATAACCGAGGTGTGTCTATTGTTGGTTGAAAACTATTTCCAAACCCCCTCTTACGCCTTGGTTAAGTCTTGTGCTTTTAAGAATTTATGGGAGCGATCTCTTTTATGAGGAGGTCCTACTATAAGAAGAAAAAAATTTCTATTGTGCAAAAAGATATCTAGACAACTTTTTTTAATTAATTATTAAACCCACATCAACATATAACAATTTTTTTTTTTTTACAGAATTGTGGTGTAATGATTATATTGATTTACGGCACCTATTTTCAAGGACTACATTAATCGATTTTCAATTTTAAGGACTATCTTGATAGTGTGGGTCAATTTCAAGGACAATCTTGATGATGTGAGTCAATTTCAGAGATCATTTGTGATAAAAACTCGTAAATCTTGTGAGTCCCATTTATGTGTCACATAAGTACTTAAACAGAATTTTTAACAGAATTGTGACGGAAAGACCATATTGATTTGCGATACTTATTTTCAGGGACTACATTGATTAATTTTTAATATCAGTATGGTGAGTATAAATTTCAAGAATCATTTTGGATAAAAATCCAAAATAAAATAGAAAATGGCAGAAGTAGCCCAATAGTCGTGCCTGCAAAATGCGCATATCCCTAATAATTAACGGGTATTTCCGCAATTTCGCTATATGTTTTATTACTATATTAGACATGCGCTCAGCACTTGGTCAAAAGTTTGTTTAATTAATTAATTAATAGAGGCAAATGCCAATTGGTGAGACGATGTTTGAATTGATATCAAAGCAGTCGCTAATAATACTTCCTCTAATACTTGCAGGTGCGGTTTCTCTGTATCTCTCCGTCAATTTTACACAATCCAGACCAAAAGCAATCAGTCCATCTGGGTCTGAAGAAGGATCTCCCATGGCCGCCAACGAATTTGGTGTAACAGTTGACAAGAATCCTACTCAGTCCAAGCTCACTGAGCTTGGAATCTCAACTTGGCCCAAGTATGTAATTCTTCATATTCCATTCTCTTATCTTTTACCTTCCAAGTGTTTAAGCTTCAAAGATATATGCGCTGGAAAAAAGAAATAATTTGTGTGTTTATATGATCCAGTGAGAAAATTGGGTGATGCGTTTGTTTTGGTTCACTGTGAGAAATTTTGTTACGGTTTTTGAGGATGGATTAGAGAAACATTTCAGAGACTTGGTAGGATTTTTTTTTGGGAACTTTAACGAAAAGCACCCGGTACCGTTCACTTTAACGAAAAACCACATTTTTACACTAAAAAGTCAATCCTGGTACTATTCACTTTACCCTTTATTTTGTCATTATCATTAAAACTCAAAGTTTTCAACCCTTTTCATTAGTTTTCTTTTTTTTTTTCCCTTTTATGTTTCTCTATGTTACTGCTAGTTCATTGTTTGGATGAAAGATTTCAACTTTTTGATGTTTTAATTTTGCATCCCTTTTCTTAGTGTTGGTAAACCCCTAAAATATTTCTTACCCAACTTGCAAATTTGTAAAACAATGGGTCACAAGGAGGCTTTGAACATGATTGGATCAAGAGATGAGTGCTGGAAGCTTGGGGAAAAAAAGCTTAATGTTACATGTGAAACCAACCACCCTGCGAAATTATTTGATTTGATCAGAAGCATGGACATTAGGACTGAAATAGATTAAAAATCGTGCGGTCCATGTGATCTCGTTGATGCTTCAATTTTGTGTTATTTGAAGGATTATTTCGTTTCGAATAGTTATTTAATTAATCGGTGGATAGGAGTATACTCTGGATTGGAATTGTGTCATGGGAGAAGAAGCATGGTATATCACATCCAGGAAATAGATAGTTCCTTCTTTAAAGTTGTCAACTATTGTGCTCCCCTGCCCTCCTGTCATTTAGCGGCTGGCTAGAGTGGACGTACTGGGCATTTAACCCCCGTCCTCCTTCAATCACCTCTGCCAGCAGTCCTTGTCGGTTTTAGCTATGGTTGGTCCGTTTGTTTCTTCATTCAGTTTTTCTCTTTAGGCCTTGTCTTGTCCTTCTGGGGAACACTTTGCCTCCCTGTTGTAAATGAAGTACTATTTCGATAAAAAAAAAGAAGAAGCTTTCGACTATAATATTTGCTCGACAAGTTCATAGATGAAAGAGATATCACAGGTAATGAAGTCAACGTTAGCTGGTGCAATGTTAGTTCAGAATTGGTTTTGATCCTCTTTATTCAATTCTACAATTGGGTAGAGTTTGTTATCATCTGTTGGTTGTTAGGCTTAATATACTCAGAATTGTATTATAAATACTTGTGTTGTACACATCATTGATTAAGAAATGAAATCATTTTTTGTCATATTTAATTAAGGTATGAATACCGTTGTGGAAGGAGAAATTCTAAAATTGGCTCACTCAGAGACTTATGAACACGATGGATAAATAGATGGGTCCTGGGAGCTGCAAATAACTTCGGGAAAGAAGGAAAAAAAAAACACTATGTTACATTTGAGATCACCCTGTCATATTATTCGATTTCATCTGGAGCATAGAGAGTAGGAGTAAAAGAAGTTAGGTCAAATAATTTGATTGGATTCATCACGGAGAGTAGCAGTGAAAGAAATATAACTGAGCACCGACCTTAATGAACACCCAATTCTCACTGTCACTGTGATATCCTTAATGCTTCAATTTTGTGTTATTGTGGAGAAGAAGTATGGTATATATAACATCCAGGCTATAGATCCTTCCTTAAAGTAATGGACAATGCTCGACAAGTTCATAGATTAATAAAGAAAATATAGGATGATATTGAATTTTTCTAGGAAGCTACATAGTGCCAAAATTCTCTTTTCGTGATGAGGTGCATTGCTAAGGCTGCAAGTATGTGAATTTGGCTAGCATCAGGATGACACCTTTTTTTATTGCATCCTTGCTATTGTTCTAGATTTGTAGGACAACTTACAAGCTTTCTCATTCCACTGTTAGTTTTAGTTATACTGGTATATTGAGCTTTTCTTGAATAAAACCGCTTAATAATCATTCTTTTAAAGAATAGTATGGAACCTCGGGACTTTATGTTCATTGTGACAGAAAAAGAAATAAGACCTGATACCCGCACATTTCATGTTTAACTTTTGTGCATCATATATGTATGTTCATTGGGTGTTGAACAGGTGGAGTTGTGGTCCGAGCAAATTTCCATGGTCATTCAGTGCCACAGAGACCATGTATCTGCTGGAGGGAAAAGTGAACGTTGAAGTTGATGGGAAAGAAGGATCGTTCACAATCGGGGCTGGTGATTTTGTTGTGTTCCCTAAAGGAATGAAGGTCACTTGGGATGTCATTGAGGCTGTGAACGAGCATTATAGCTTGGAAGAGTGACGGATTTTATCTTTCAACTGATGTTGGTGAAGAATGCCATGTACTGACCTGATTGTACTGCCGATTTGCGTGATGTTCGTGTATTTTATGTATCTTGTGACGTTATTGTGAGTTACTGGACTCTTGGAGGGGATATATGCTGTCGTGTTACATGCATAGATCGGCTTAGAACGTTATTTGATCTTGTATGAAGACTAGCACAAGACTAGATAGGATAAATGGTCTTTTAAGCAGAAGATGGAGCAGCTGTTCTGTTTCATTAAATTCTGTTGCATCACAACATTATGTCTTTTTAGTTTTGCACAAAGTGTAGCCTTTATGGTTTTCACATTTGTTTATCACCATTACCTAATACGAAAATCCAAGATAATTTGTTACTATTTTGATCTGTTTATTTACACGAAATAGGGGCATCAAGTTGGCGATGTCCAAAACCAATCTTGTGACTCTACATGTGAAATTTATAACATGTCGCAGGGTGCGTTAAGTTTGGACATGGTCACCCATGGTCCTTATTTCATGTAAATTTTTCCTATTGTTGTAGTGTATGCAACACTAGTGAAAATGGGTCTTCTGATTAACTTTTGGGGCTGTAGAATTTAGAGAATTTGATAGTTTTGGCCTAGTTGGTGACTTGGAATACAAGTAGAATTGCACTTTTTTCGTCTATAAAAGTGATTGGCTATTTTATATGTGCTTTGGTGGGTTTAAAGATGTGGGAAATGATTTATGCACATCATTTTTCACTTCATTCACTTTTCTTTTTTAGCCATTAAATCAAACAAATCAAAAGAGAACCAGATTTTAAAATGATGTATGCAATATATGGAAAAGAGTGTGCATAATGGATTTTATTTTATTTTTTCTAATGTAAATCATTGGCTTTAGGTGTGTTATAATCTATCAATGACTCAACATATTAAATTTTGGCTCTAATGTTCCAAGAAAGCGAAGAAAATATTTTGTTTTTGCTGACCTTTTGGCCCCTGGTTTGAGGATTGAATTGAATTGATAACAAAAGAGGCCTATAGGTGACTGTAAATTTTTCATTTTGAATGAATTTAGAAGAGGATTAGGCATGAGAAGGTATTTGGGCCTAAAATGACAGTTTGGGCCAAGAAGGTGCCAACCAAAGAATAGCGAACCTTGACTAAATGGATATTCTCCAGGCCAATGGACTTTCAGCCCCTGAATAGGGTCGTTGCGACCTGGTTCTCATGAAGAAAGGACTTTTGAAGAGATTAGTTAGATGACTCGATCGAGTCCTACACTAGTTAAATTGCCAGGAGATAAAACCTTGGATAAATATAAATTATCTCAATGATTAGAAAGCCTACATAATTGGATAAAGTTGAATAAGTCTCATAATGAGATCAAATACAGAATCCCTATTGAAGTAAAAAAGCCGAGACTGGTTGGAGGTGAAGTCTAGTCACTAAAAGATAAGGGGAATATTTAAGAAGATGTCGGGTAGGTATAGTCCTATCAGTACTCTGTCTCGGCAAGCTTGTTTGTCGCATGGGCTTTATCTATTTATTTATAAATAGAGAAGGTTCTACAACGAAAGAAGCCCCTTCAACTCAACAAACAACTCAAAATGCTCTCCGAGAAAACTCTCGCTTAATGCGCAACCCTTATCACATTTTTAAGAAAAGCACTAACTATCCTTACCTTCTCGTCAACGTATCTTGAGTTTGGACAAGTGAACAACACTGTTTTGACAACATCGATACCTTCAGTTCAGATAAGTTAACAACATTGGAGTCTTAGAACTAAGCGATTCAGGAGCACCTTTAATTTGGATCAATGAACAATACTGCAACTGGTTAGTTGGTTATCTATCCAAGTCTCGACAGATAGAGAATTCTCTATTCTTCGGCCTCAAGAGGTTATCTCATCAGCTTCAGTGAAGCTGAATGTGAAGTTTGCTAATAGCCTTGTCTTTAGGTTCTAGAACCCAATGCTGAGACGTGTTCCTTCCTCGACGTAATCGCTTCAGCGCAGAAGTCAGCTGCGCATTCGAAACCACCACCACCGAGCTCAGTTGCGAGTTGGTACGCCTGCGTTCACAATAAGGACATAGTTAGTTGATAGTTACTTAGCCACGTAAGCTTTATAATTTTTAGGATCAAATAGAAAGATTGGAATGAACAATTTCTCTTCTAGAGTAATCTATATATCTTCTATCTCTAATGTCACCATAATTTTTTTTTTCATTTCACTGTTCAATATACCTTAAAATAATAATTTTTTTTTTTTAAGGGGGACAACTGGTGGCAAGCCACTGTTATCCGCCTTTTATGGGAGCCGAGAAGACTCAGGTCATCTCCAACCGAAAAAGGGCCAAAGGGCCATGTTTAGCCATATAGCCCTACAAAAAATTATATTTTAATGAACAGTGTCATGTCATATTTTTTATCATCTCCAACCGAGGGGGCCAAAGGGCTATAGGCCAAACATAATTTATTATGTTAATTGAATTAATATGGTTAATTGAATTGAACTACTATATGAAATAAGGTTTTTGTACATATTTTATGTGCCACTTGTTGCTAAATTAATAAGTCTTTAGATTTCTTATCTTTATAGAATGAAAAGGATGTGAAAAATTGGTGAATAATTGAAATAAAATAAGGTAAGATAGTATGGAATGGTGAAAAAGATGTGAGAAATGGGGTAGAAATGGCTTTAGGTATTTTTTTTAAATTTCGTCCAAAAACAAAAAAAAGTCAAGCAGTAACCTTACGTCAGCATGTGTTTGGGCTGGTTATAGGGCTGTCGGGCTGACTGCTCTTGGCCAACCCTTTGGCTGGTTCTCCCATTTTTGACAGGGTCGGGCCCACAAGCCATTTGGCCTAGCCCTTGGTTTTGGAGATGGTTTTCATGTTAAAACAGGCTATTTTTAGCCATATGGCCTTTTGGCCGGATCGGTTGGAGATAGCCTCACATAAGCATTTTAACCTCCCCTGGCCACAAGTTTGGCTTCCACACTAGTAGCGGGTTTCAAACCCAAGACCTCCAGTTTTTAGCTTTTAAGAAGCCTCGTAATCCGCTCTTTACCATTGGGCCACCAGCTCGTGGTTTAAAGTAATAAGTTATTCATTCTCATAGAATCTTTCATACCAAACGTGGGCTTTAGGTATGTCTTGTAACCAGACACTCCCATTATGCTATAGTGACCAAATAAAATTCCAGAAAGGGATCCTCTTCGGATCCCTTCCACCAAGTTCTCCTTATCAACTAATCTAGACCCTTGAAATTTGATACAAAGGCCCACTTTAAAAGTTATAATAATTTTAGGCTTTGTATCAAATTTCAAGGGCCCAAATTGTTTGATGGGAATGACTTGGTGGAATAGATCCGGAGATGATTCCTTTCCAAAAATTCCAATATATCCTACTGAGAGTAGGTTTTCCTTTTACTGTGGTTTTTTTTTTTTTTACTGTGGTTATAATTCCTTAATTTCCACTTTTATTTCTCCTCTTTGGGTGCGAGCGAAGTAGAAAGAAATCAGGGTTTAGGGTTTCTCTGTTTGTTTTCCGGGAAAGTGTGGGAAAATCTGAGAAACGAGGAGCGAGGGAATCCCTTCTATTATGGGTTGTCCTTGTTTGTTTTCAAAAGGGAATTGTGTGCGAGCCAAGTAACAAAAAAGAAGTAATGAGCAGGGATTAGGGTTCACAAAAGCTTGAGCCTTTGAACAATGCGTGGAACTGGAAAGTGGTATTTCACAAAGGGGGAGATAGAAACGGAAACCCCATCTCGGAGGGACAGATGAAAGAGTCATAATTGTGGAGGTCCTACTGCTTGTTTCTGAGGGAGTTTGGGACGAAATTGAAGGTGGGTAGGGTTACGATTTTGACGGCGATGACACTGTGCCACCAATTTTACATGCGGCAATCTCATGGCAATAACGATTGGAAGATTGTTGCAACTTCAAGCATGCTTCTTGCTTGCAAATTAGTCGATGAAGTTAGGTTTTTGAATGACATTGTTTTCGTGGGGTATGAGATTGGGGAAAAATTCGAATCGGGTCAAAAGAGTAGTAATGGTGGTAGTATTAGGCAGAGAAATTTTTTCAGGAAGCAGAAGGATTTGATCTTGCTTAGGGAGAGACTTGTTATGCAAACAATCGGTTTTGAATTTGATCGAATTAAGCTTCCGTTCGATCCACTTGCTTCGGCTCTAAAAAGATTGAATTGTAGTAGCTTTGGAGACCTTGGTATGTTGGCTAAGAGTTTGATTGAGGAGTGCATTCAAACCACATTGTGCTTGGAGTTTAAGTCCCATTGCATTGCAACTGGTTCAATAGCTGTTGCGGCTGAAATTCTCAAAGTATAGATACCATCTATTGGAGTATTGCAAATGAATGGAAAAGTTTGGTGGCATAAGTTTGAAGTTTCACCACAGCAGTTACGTGAGGTTGTTTGGCAGCTGCATGGTATGTTAACAAGATAGACAAATGGAAAACCAGCTCTGTATCGTCCGCCACTACCCAAGTCCAACAACAGGAATAACAAGGTCATTCAGCATGAAACCTCATCTAGAAACCCAAGTGCAAGTTGCAGTAGCTCTCAGTCATGTGTTTCAATTGAAGCAACACTTGATTTGCATCATACAAAGAAACAAAGGACGTTGTTGTGAATTTAGTTCTTTTATATATGTTTAGTTGGAGTTCATGCCATTGTAGTTGAGCTAGCCATATTCCTTAATCTGTTTATTGTTTCCAGGGACACTGTGATTTGGAATCTGACTCCAATAATTTGTAATTTTGCTAGTAGATATATAGAGATATAGACACGAACCAGACAAGCAATGTAATTGAAGGGAAAAGAATTGAATGATTTGCTTCATCGGATTTCCGGATCATTAACTTGTTTCATTTCTTATCTTTTGGCACACATTTGTTTCATTTCTTGGCCATAAGTTAAGCTTGTTCAATGATGGGGCTTCATTTCTTAATCACTTTGTAATCAACGTTGTTGGCTGAGAATCTTCGTTTGTCCATCTAATCATCTTTAGGAAAAACTGTTTCAATTTGGGGTTGCGTACACCATTTGTTCAATCATAAATATGTTTGAGCATCTAGTGTTTAATGTGGTTATTTAAGTAACAAGAAAAGAACAATACATCAATGTTTAATTTTGTTATGTCAAATTGAAGAAAACTAATAAGTTTCACCAAAAAACATGTTGTGGTCTAATTTTATTCCCGAGAATCTGCTTGCTAATGAGTTTAGCCTACGCGTAAATTTCCCAAGTTCTAATAAAATTAAATTACAAAATAGTGGAAGTAACTATGAACAATAGATTCTAAACCCAATATTCCCTAGGAAGCTGCAAACAGCAAAGTGGTGAGATTCTATCGCAATCGTTAATGTCCCGAGGAACCCTTCTTTGATTTTTCCCAAGCCCCTGTTCATTGTTTTTAAAGGGCTAAAAGGCATGTCTGGTTCAGTTGTTCTGCAAGACTGCAACCTAATATATGTGATATACTAATGTTGGTACGTGTTACGTACCTGTACACTGTACCACAGAAAACCTGAGCTATTAGAAGCCATACATACTCTATCATTACATGTGGAGAATGGGAATAGACCGTGATTTTCTACGAGATACAAGCAAAGAGTAACTCGGACAAAGATTTTTTTAAGTAACAAACGAGAAACTGTTCGGTTTCTTTGTGCTTTGTGATGCACAGGTTATGTGGTCTTTTACTTCTACACAATTATGGCCTTATTAGTTCCTTCTCTTTACGGTTTTCTCATTTGATTTTCTCCTTCTCTTGATACAAAAAGCGAAAGATAAAAATTTCCTGGCTGTTATGATCTTATGCGCTAGTGCTTGCAACATATGGTAAAAGTGGTTTAGTATGCGATTTTGATTACAAACCATGAATTAATCGAACCAAATCGCTAACAATAATACATAGTACTGTTGACTTTAAAAACTAACAGGCCTATGTGACGCACATACCGAGTAATTAAAAAGCCAACTCGATGGTCGAGCTCGGTTGGTGAGTAAAATGAGTTGATGTTGTGTTGGGCGCGTTGCTGACTTCTGAATCACATGACTGCGACCGAGAAAGGAACATGTCTCAGCCTTCAGGTTCTAGAGCTTGAAGACAAGGCTGCTAGTTCTGCGAAGTTCAATATCAAATTGGGCTCTCAGGGTGCCGAATGTAATAACCTGGTAACACCTCACGTCGTCGAGAAGGCTGATGAGATGACCTCTGCCAATAAGGACTCGAAAATCCTTCTTGATCGAGACTTGGATAGGTAACCAGTCAGTCTCGGAGCAGTGCTGTTTATCCTAACTGAAGGTGCTTCCTGGTCGAATGGTTCTATAACTACAGTGCTGTTTACCCAAACTGAAGATGTTCACCGGTTGCCTTCCCATTGTTGTTTATCCAAAATGAAGATGTATTGGCGAAAAAGGAAAATAAAAATCTCAAGGTTGTTGAGAGGTTTCGCGTAGAGCGAGAGTTTGCGCAAGGCAGTCTGTGTGTTGAATTTGGGGGGCTAACTGTTGCTTTCGACTTTGTATTTCTAGCATCCATACTTTTGCTTGGTATGGCTTGATAATTTTGTAGAGTACAATTGCAACTCTTACTTGCAAAACTGAAATACTGATCCGTGGCATAGGCTAAAGCCTATCTTCCAGATGACTATCAATGACTTTCAATCAAAATAAAAGTCTATCCAACTAAAGACCTAGCCTACGTAGGTTTCTTATGTCATCATCATAACCTAGCCTACCTCTTTTGCATAGATATAATCATCCTAATCACATCACATCACTATCTCACAAATTCACCTTTATCCCATTTTTCCACGTGGCTCTGCATGCAAACCCATTCAAATAGGGAACTGTTGCAATTGACTAGATACCAAGCTGCACGGCAAGCCCTCCCATAGCTCTCCTTACTGCCGCATTAATTATAAAGGGTTGGCAAGCAGCCAGCTATGCATTCTCCTTTAATTTCTCTACCATCCGATAAAACTCTTGGTTATCTACAAAAGATTCCCATGCGTGTCTCCGCAAGCCTTAACACTATGTTTGGATGAGGGAAATAAACTTGGAATTTGGATAAAAGTTAGAATTTGTAAATTGACATGCACCAATTCTCTTGTTTGGATTCATGAACATAGAAATTTAGAATTTTCGAGTGGAAAAAAACTTGGAATTTGGGACCTCCAATTCCCAAGTTTAAATTCCATGTAAATAGGTATCATTTCCCAATTTCTATGATTGAGAACTTAAAAATAACAAATTCCGTTTTCAATTACATTGTTCTTTTAGGCTAACCAAACAAAAAAAATTCACAAATTCTAAAAAATAAAATTCCGTCCATTTAATTTCCGTCATTTTAAAATTCCTTAGGAATTTTAATTTTCTTCGTCCAAACATAGTGTAAGGATATTTTCAAGATAATTACTACGATTAAAATCAATATTAATGCCAAGAAAAAATCTCTTAATTTTCATAATCATCCGACCGCTTCGATTGCTTGGGCCGAAAATGTAAAATCGGGTCCAAACAAAACTATTTTATGCTAATAATAATAATAATACATAATATATATTACATTCTTTCCATCTCGCGCGTGCACACACATAGGATGCTCATTTTCTCTCAAACACTTTTAGTTCCAAACCACTTAGAATGATTGAAATTATTATTAGTATTCATATCTTCATTTTGTGACTATTATTTGTGCATTGAATTTGTTAAATCTGCTGCTGCTAGCAACTTTGACGTTGCTGAAATCTATCGTTGTTGTGTTGTATTTGTTGCTGCTGCCGAAAATTCCTGACAACATTTGCCCTTTCTTTCTCTTACTAGAAAGTGTGGAGTTTATATCAAACACTATATTTTTGAACTTATTTTGGTATCTGATACTTTAATTATATCAAACACTATATTTTTGAACTTATTTTGGTATCTGATACTTTAAAACGTTGGATAGCCTTTGTATTATAATTTTCGTTGTTGCAATTTTCATGTTATTTCATAATCTCGGAGTTATGAGATTGAAAGTTTGAGACTTAAGTTATGGAATTATGTACTTTGAAGTTATGAAATTGTAAAATTAATTTCCGAGATTTACAGTTTGATTGTGAATTTTTTATCAATTGATAGGTTAATAAAATTGATTTTCTAAGTACTTATTTTGACATATATAGTTCTAAAATTTTCATTTGAGAATAGGTGAAAGCTAAACCGCAACCAAACCAAACCAAACTGCAATATTGGTGAGCTCATGTAATAGGTTTTAAGCCATTGTAGCATGATTGTGACACAACCCGACTTGAAATGTCCATTAGGATTCCGAATCGAGCTGTGCTGGCCGACACCTGGAAGGTGACGAAACCATAAAGTGTGATGATGTGTAAAATGTGAATAAATTTAATAACCTCGTAGGAAGCCATCGTAGGAAGCCATTGATACTGGGATATGCCACGAATCCTCGTTGATACAGAAACTTTGCTACCAGAACCTGCAGAACCTGCAAAACAAAAAATGTGAGTGGACAAAAACAAAGCTTTTCAAAAAACCATTTCTCTTTCCAAAAATAATAACCCTTCACCGTCAAACCTGTATAATTTCCTAGAAAATAATAATACATACGTATATAGAAACCATGCTCAAGAGTAGTGAAAACCAAGTACCATTTCAAGTATCTCAGTATGAGAATAAGTAAGCCAGGTAAAGTAAATCAATGTAAAATGATATGCCAGCCGGAGTCACCTAATGTCACCTGTACAGCTGAACCTATAGCTCATCACTCTAATCCTGCACATGAGTCAGAACCACCTAAGGTGGTCTGTACGACAGGGCTGAGTGCAAATAAGTACGCTCAAGTGCTAAGATCACGTGAAGGCTGTGAGATAAATCGCGGGTCACCTACTAGTTGGAACCACCTATTGTGGTCTGTACGACAGGGTTGTGCACCAAACTTGGATCCAAGGTGAGTGTGCGGTGTGAGAGGTGAACATCACGTGAAGGACTGTGCCCTGGCCACGAGCGGGAGCACTAACATCGGGGTGCAGGATAATGAGCACTAAATGCATCTAGACATAATCATATACATCACAACCACTAACATCATAATGTACTCACCTGTAGCTTACCTAGGTCTCCACAGCATCATGCAACATTATGCATAACTACACTAATGCATAAACTAAAATATAACGCAAGTATGACATGGCACATTAATCACATTTCATTTAAAACAATTTCTGGGAAAAACGTAAACCATATATACGTGTGTATATATATATATATATAAACGTAAACCATATATACGTGTGTATATATATATATATATATATATATATATATATATATATATATATATATATATATATATATATAAAACCAAAAGCCCACTCACCTGAAGTCCATGCTAGAACTCCCTAACACAAACATCAAGGCGTCACGAACGATCGGCGCCTAGAATAATTATCAACACATCTCTTAGAATTCTTGTCAATAGATCATGTAACTTACATATCCTATTTGGGAAGATCCGTATGTTAGATTCTCGATCCGTAAGTTTCTAAAATCCTCAAATATTACGTACTACAACGTATCAAAGTTTGGTGACGATCCAACGGTCGAATTGTCGATTCACATTTTTACCAAGTAACGCACCTTAATCAAACTAGATTCACAATAATCAAATCACATCATATGGATATCAAATCTGAGATCAATATATCGATTTAACGTAAAATAGCATTGGCGGTCCACTGGCCACGCGCGGCCGCCAATGGCGGTCGGCCATCCAGACTCGCTGGAAAATTCAACTATTTCTAAAAATTCTCAAACTTCACAGAAATGAATATCTCAGTGAGTGCAGCAACTTTCATACATGTGACTAAGGCCAATTTGGCCAGGAAAAGCCCCAATTTCAAGCAAAACCCGCCGAAAACCCTATAAAGGGTGATTCTTGATTCGTCTTCAAATCAACTCCGACTCTCCAACCAATAATTGGGCATTGTTTCTGGCCTCTATAGGAGTGTTATGGTAGTGGTAATTCAAAGAAAATGTTTCACAATTGGAGGATCAACACTGAGAAACCCTCGGACCTATGGGTGGTTTTCCCTGCACAATCAAAGCAAATCTCGTCGGGTTTTGGTTTGAATTAGGTGCTGGGATGTGGTGATGAGGGAAGGTTGAAGAAGGCCGGAAAAATCGAAGAAAAATCAACGGATTTCATAAATCCCGATGAGTCGGGTCGAAGAAGAAAACGGGTAGAAAGCTTGGGGTCCGGTTCTCTCCTTTCTCTTTCCCTCATTTCCCCTCATTTCTTTTCTTCCTTATTGGTCACTCCCTCTCTCTTCTTTCTGATTGGCTTTAACTCTTCCTCCCTTCTCTCCTTTAACCTCTATCTCCACCACCCATCATCTCCTTTCTTTAAATTCGGGCAACACACGTGGCATTCCAGATTTTTCTCCAAAAATCTGGTGTTTTCCTGAAACTAATTAATTTACTAAAATGCCCTCAACTTTAAACGTTAATATATCCTTCGTTATAACTCCAAATTGCGTTCCGTTTGTGCCCACACATTCATAGCGACGAGTACTACGACGATATGCCAAGAAAAAAAGTCTAATGTGAAATGACAAGGCAGTCAACACGAGTCAACGTTTTTTTTGCCTCGAATGGCATTTTCGCAAATTCACTTATTAAAATTATATAATTCATAAATTTTTTTTGGGATGGGCTGTTACAATTGTGATTTAGAATTTAGACAAGCTGCAATTGGGTTGAATCATAGAAAAAACATCTTTCAAGTCATTTGTAAAGTGTGTTAATTAACATATAAATTATGCTTTTTATTTTCACCCACAATGTGTGATTTACATTTGGTATATAGTTGTAGAAAGCAATGTTTTATATTTTTGTATCTCCTTCAATGTTTGCTACTCAAACATCATTTTGCTAAATAGACATAAAGCAATTAAGCAACAACAAAAAATGATGTTTCATAAATTTTGTTTGATTTGTGAGTTATTGAAGGAAACTATAAAGTGCCATTACAAATGCATCCGGATACGTAGTATTTTCTCTAAGGCACATATTTAGTGGACTTGTAGGGGTTGAGGTGCATGGCATTTCTCAAATCTCCACTGATTCATTCTCTAGAAATAATTAGAGGTGATTCGGTATGGGATTTCAAACCGAATATAGGATTTCAAATTCCAAATCGAAAATTTTAGGGACAGGAATTTAAAGATCAATCCCGAACCGAAATTTTGGTATTTCCAATTTTTGAGATTCCCAAAATATTTTTGATATTTCGGAATAGATCAAGACTAGATTTTGGATTTTGGGATGAAATTTGAGGTTTTTAGGATGTGGGCTAACATTTGGATTTTTGGTCTGAAATTTTGTTGCCAATTGAAATTTAGGCTTTATATCTCATATCAATTGCCAATTCATTCATACCAAGTCAAATTGACACTCGAAAGTTCCAAACAACTTAATTTCGTACTTCTCTTTCTAATATAGTCTACCATCAAACTAATTAAATCCAGCATTCAACATGCATGGAACCAAAATAAATATATATATTTTCAGTTTGGTCCAGGATTCCCGAACCATTGAATATGTAATCCCGATTCCTATACTGAAAGGTGTTCATGATTGGTTTGGTATGGATCTAGAAAATTTCGGTATTATCGGTTGAAAATTTTTGAGTATGAGATTTTTTTGTGTGACAACCCTCCCTAATTTTACGTTTTTATAAATTTTGATTGAGTGAATTGACGAAAATACCCATAGAGGCAAGGATTTTGATTTCCGTTAACCATCGTTTAGATTGAAAAAAAGAAAGAGAGAAATAAGGGATTGGGGGATGCCCAATTAGAAATAAAGGAAGAAGATGGACGGAAAAAAGAGGAAAATGAGGGAGGTTGCCCCAATGGAGGAGAGAGAGAAAGGGAAGGGACAAATCAGAAAAGAGGAAGGAGGGGAAAGGAGATAGGGGAGTGACACCTAATAAAAAAACTTCTTCCCCTTGACCCGTTTATTTCACCCGACCTGATTTGGCCAATGCTCATTTCCGAAGCCCTCACAGCGTTTTCCGAGCAAATGAAAGCTCCCCACCACTACCAAATCATTTTCTTTCCACTTTCCCATCAATTTTCAACCAAACCCGACAAGATTTGGGCCTCGATTGTGCATTGGAACACCGACAGGTTCGAGGGTGTCTAGTCGTTGATCCTCCAATTATGAAACGTTTTCCTTCAATTACCACCACCAAAACACTCATCCTGAGGCTTGGAACAAAGCCCAAACAATTATAGGGCGGCAAAGCACCAGAGGATACATATTAAAGCCATCAATTTCTAGGGTTTCCGGCGAGTTCGAGGGAAATTGGAGTTTTTTCCGGCCAAATTGGACTTAGCCATAGGTATAAAACTTGCTATACTCATTGAGATCTTCATTTCTATCAAATTTGGTAATTTTTGGAAATAGTTGATTTTTCCGACGAGTCGGGGTGGTTGGCCACCGTGTAGGCAGAGACACCCCTTGACATCCTTAGGCTAAAATGGGTGCCCCAATTTCATGTTAGACATCCGATTGATGAAATTATGTTGTTGGTTATATTTCCGTTAAGGGGCGCAGCTTGGTTATTATATGATTTGACGATCCGACCATTGGATCGTCACCAAACTTTAATACGTAATAGTATATAATATTTAAGAATGTTAGGAACTAACGGATCGAGAATCTGACATACGGATTTTCCCAGATGGGTTTTCTAAGTTTGTAAATCTAAGCGTCTGCCGCCACTTAATTTTAGTGATTGGTGGAGATCCAACCATTGGATTGTTCCGAAACTTTAGGATGTTATTCTAAAAGCTTATTAAAACTCTTGGGAAGTTACGGATTGGAAATCTAAGGTGTGGATCTTCTGGATCGAGTTACGTAGGCTGTGGACCCTATCATCGACCTTTGACTGACAGTTGACTTTTGGTCAATGGGTTACAAATCATTCTAGAACGTTCTTGGAGATGTGTTTTGTGTAAGTTACATGTTCTATCGATAAGAATTCTGAGACGTGATTTGATATTTGTTCTAGACGACGATCGTTCGTGACGCCTCGATATTCTTGCTAGAGAGTTGTGATGCGGACTTTAAGTGAGTGAATCTTTTCCTTTTTATAGTGTATATATATAATTGATAGTTTCCACTTATGCATTTGAAAAAGAATTTCTTACGTACGCCTGGATTAAACTAAAATTTATAAGCATTAGCTAAATGACAGAATTTATGAAATTATTCCGGATCTTGCGAGATGCCTTAATCCAAGATAAGACTTTGATGAATGTTATATTGACTAGAAATTATGGAATATGCTACATCCTACAGGATGCACAGGTATGCTTATAATAATCTTTGATGCCTTAATTATATTTATGGTCATGAATAGTATAATATTGGCTAGAATTGTTGAATGGTTGTGGCATGATTATAGTTATGTTATTTGCTCATCATACATTGTTGCACCCAGTGTTAGTGCTCACCTAGAGCCAGGGCCAGTCTTTCATGTGTAAGTTCACATCCGCACCACACGCTCTCCTTGGATCCAAGTATGTGTCAGTCATGTCGTACATGTTGCAATAGGCAACTCCGACTTGTATGTGACCGCGAATAGCGCCAGTCGTCATGTGATTATAGCACTAGAGCGTATATTATGATTACACCCAGTCCTATCATACATGTTGCATTAGGCAACTCCGACTTGTGTGCTAGCATAGATTGATGAACATCAGTTTAGTCTTATAGGTTGCATTAGGCGACTTCGACTTGTGTGCTAGCATAGATCGATGACCATCTGATTTTATTATGCTACAATTGAGATATTGTGATTGGCATATTTATGGAATTATTGTGGATTTGCATTTGATTTCATACTTATACGTAGTATGATTTTCTGGAAACTATACATGTTTTACAGTGAGAGGTTATAACGTTTTGAAAGGTTTTTATTAAAACTTTATTTTCAAGCCCACTCACCCTTGTTTTTCGTCCCTTCAGGTTTTAGCTGCTGAACTTTTGTATCAACGAGGATTCTTGGCAAATCTCAGTATAGGTGGCTACCTATGATGGTATAATCCTTATCCTACTTTACTGTACTTTACTTATACTCTGTCATCACGTATGAAATGAGTTCATTCCCGCTCACGAGTGCACTCTTATATTTAGGCACTTTTAGGTTTAAATTTATTCACATTTTCCATATCACTACACTTTATAGCTTCGTCACATTCTAGGTGTCGGCCAGCACAGCTTGATTCGAAGTCCTAGTGGACATTCCGGGTCGGGATGTGTCATTTTAGGTTTGATTTGGGATTTTCGAGAAAAAATTTCAGCCTTAGAAATAATAATTAGTGACTACAAATTTCAACTGTTAAATCGATGAAATCAAACGAGAATTAAATTTTAAAATAATGTACACAATATGCGGAAAAGAGTGGTGCAAAACCTTTATTTATTTTTGGCTTAAATGTCAAAATGGTCCTTGTGTTTTAGTCATTGGGTAAATTTAGTCCTTGTGTTTTCAATTTGACCAATTTGGTCTCCGTTAGCCAATCAAGGACATTCCATCTAATTTATGAAATGTTTTATTATAAATGATTATAAACTTATTTATAAAATTATTTATTTGATTTAAAATATTTAAAAATTTAAAAAAAATTAAAAATTAAAAAATATATATTCTCCTCCCAACTCTCCAACCTCCTCCCTAACATTACCCCCTCTTTTCTATGTCACAACCTTAATCATTTTTCAGATTGGAAGTTTTTTATCTCTTTTATGAGTTATTTCTCATCGACTTTCGTTTTTCTGTAAAGAGAAACGGTAATTATATATCATATAATTTTTCTTATGAATTTTCTAAAAGAGATTGAATCAAATGTCCTTAATTGGCTAATGTAGACAAACACGATGACTAAATTAGCTAAATAAAAAACACGGGGACTAAATTGGCCATATGGCTATAACACAGGGACCACTTTGACATTTAAGCCTTTATTTTTTCTAAGGATAAATTAATTACCCTTTAACTGTGCTATTATCTTTCCATGACTGACTTTTTAAACTTTTTGCTCTAATTTTCCAGAAAAAGAGAATTAAATATTTCGGTTTTACTTATCTTTTGACCTCATTTAGTTTAGAAAATTGAATTGAATTGAAAGTATTCACCTATCAATATTTTAAGTGACATCTGTTTTCCGATCCTCTTTGTCAGTATTCGTTCATCATACATCGTGCGGTTATAAATTATTTTTTATTTTTATTTTTATTTAAAATTAAACACAAACAGTACCTGACGAAAATTGACCGCATGATGTACGATAAATAAACATGATTCACGAATCCTCAGAATCCTCACAAAAAAAATCCAGATAGGATCTTGTTGGTTGTAAGAGAGGTTAATTTAATTCCTAATCCCACTGGGAGCTTTATTTTTGTTTGTTAACTATTAATTTGTCTAAGATTATTGGTTGAACAATCCCATTAAAATTGTTTAGAAAAATTATTTTTTTCTTTTAAATTTTTTGAAAGACAATTGGGTAAAACAAAGGAAAATGAATTCACCACAAAACCAAAACATATTGATGAGAATGAGTCCTACATTGATGAGATGATGAATTTTGAATGAATTTATAAGTAAGTTGGACTACTCCCCATATTGCCAATTGATTTTATGGTGGAATCCTAACTTTCTTCATGGTATTAGAGGATATTGTCTCACATATGACGTCAAACGACCACATGCGCTTCACATCACCCCGTTGCATTGTCCACGTTTTTAACCTCAACTTTCTTCACATACACGGGCATAATTTTGACAAATTTAGGCCAGAATAACATATAGATATGTGCAAAGTTGTATTGATGTCGATTTATGATGGACTAGGTAAACAACTAGCCATCAGTCCATTTCTTTCCAGTTTTAAACTAGTCAAATTATTTGCCTTGCTTGTATACAATTTTTTCACATTAGATCTTTGATCCTGAAGCAACCTCACTAAGCTCCTTTTAGCATTTTCTCTAAAAGGACAATTAGATGCCAAAAACCCATCCACCAAATGCAAATATGCCTCCAAATCATGGCAGCAAGCCACATCTGCATCGGGCTTCAAATAAGGTGACATTTTTGTGTCGACTCTCAATTCTGTCCCAACATGTGTGTAAGCCAAGGGCATGTTCCTGTCGATCATGTCGATGAATCCTCCGGCCTTTGCGTTCTTCAACTTCTCCTCGAGCACTCCTTCGCCCACGAAAATACCCGGAACCCTAGTGATCACGTCTTGAGAGTTGACGATCCTCAATACTTTCACATCCTTGTCGTCCATTCGCTTTGTGAATCCTCGGTTGCCTACGCGCGGGCCTCCAAAGGAGAAAACCGCCACCGACGGCATGTTCTCGGCGCATGTTTTGAGCTCATCGCCTACTAACAAAGCTAAGGCAGCACCAAGGCTGTGTCCTGTCACAGTTATGCTTAATGTTTCTCCTTTGTACTGCTCCATCAGCCTCTTGACCTCTTCAACCACTGACTCGGCAAGGCTCGGCACGTGAGCCCCGCGTGTTTTGTAGAGGCTCAAAAATCCGCATTCCACCTTTGCTTGGCCTTCCTGTTGACCTTGCTCGGTCGACGGCATCTGAATTAGTTGAGCTCTTAAATTCTCGGCCCATTCAAGACACGTGGAGGTCCCACGGAGGGCAATAACAATATCGCGTCTGCCCATCCGTGCAATCTCCCTCTTATCATCACAAACTGCCACGTACCCGACCCAGCTCGACCGCTGGGTCATCCAACTCAGATCCGGCCTCACTTCATCGACCCAATCGGGCAACCCGATTGACGACGTGGCGTAAAGGCTCTTGGTTACCTTATATGATCTATCCGGAAGCGCCACGTTGCGAGGCAACCGAGCCTCCTCTGCCGACATGGCTGGATTCGAATGAAACGATTGATAAGCCGCCTGAATAAACTCGCCGTATCTGACCACCTCTCGCCGGAGATTCTCATCCAGCGGGTCAAGTAGTCCGGCCCAGTTGTTCGAACCGTGATACTCGCGCCACCGGGTGCCCAAATTATTTCTGGGAGAGTACTCTCCAGTCTTGGACAGGAGGCGCTGCAGGCGCTTGAGGTGTCTCGGAGACATGTCTTCGGCGGCGCCTTTCACTTGCGTCCATAACCGAGAAAGATTGAGCCCTCCCAGAAGCCCTCTTCCCCTGTTTTCTCGTGACCCATTTTTTTTCGGATCTTTGTCCTTTTGGAGATCGGGTTGTGGGTCGAGTTGGGTTTGGGGCGGAGGTGGAGTTTGGAGGAGCTTGTCGAGGTTGGCGAGGTGGAGCCGAGTCAATTCGGTGGACTTAGAACCGGGTTTAATGGAGGCAGGTGAATAAGAACAAGAGGATGGAGCTCTCGTTGATGGGTTTAATGGGGACGTGTAGTTTCTGAAGCTGGCTCTTCCGGCCTGAAACTGGTTCAGGTTGTGAGCTGGGAGCTTTGGTCCGACGAGCATCATGTACAAGAAGCACACGTTTTAGATAGATAGAGAGGAGAGAGAGAGACAATCAATTTACAACCAACTGGGATTCAAATGATCAAAGTGCGTTTATATAAACTGTGAGTTTACAAATAGCCATGGAGTTCTTTGTTGTTACGGAAATGCCATAATTGGGAAGTCCATCTGACAATTATAAAGAAATATTATTGACCTTTTCCCTTGTTTAACTTGGATATTTAAATATGGAAATCTTCTTCGTAGCATGTATTTGTACCATATTTTTATATCATTTTAGTTGTTATTTGATATGGATAACTAACTGTATCATTTGAATTAATTATATTTTTAAATTTAATTCATTATTTAATAAATTAATAATTAAAAAAACTAGTTAATTAAATGATAATTATGGTATACGATGAGTCTTTCTTCTTCTTTTCCTTGGGTTTTACAAATTTTTTAAATGATGTGGTTGTCCATATTAGATGTTAGCCCCCTTTCCCATCCCCATCCCCCGCCCACCCTAGCCTTTCTCCTTCTTTCCATTATTTGAATTCATAAATATAAAAAGGAAAAATTAGTATGCGGTCCCTAGTTTTTAGGGTTTATTAACTAAGACCTTATTAGTTCTCAAATTTTGATTCAAGTCCCTAGCATTAATGTGATAATGAATTTACATGTTTATTATATAATTTTTTAATATAAAAATTAGTACTTAATTTAGGGTTTAATACTCACACCTCTATTAAACTTCTAATTAATTTTCAATTCAAACATTTCCAAAATAATAAAAAATTAAATTAAATTAAGTTTGTACCTATTAGTTTTTTTTATATATAAAAAGATTCTCAATTTTTTAATCTTAAATGTACCCATTCATATAATTTTTCAAATTTTTTAATCTTAAATGTACCCATTCTCAAATATATCAATTTGTTATATGTAAAAATGTACCCTTTTTTAATATAAAATCCATTCAAAATTTTTAATCCATGTTTAAACTTATATGGGTACATTCTTTTTCGTTGATTTGAGAATGTATCCATGTTTTGGTACAATAACTTTTTTTGTTAATTTTGGTTAATGTACCCATACATATATGTATACACACACACACACACACAATATAATAGAGAGTATAATTTATATTTTATTATTTTTAATCCCATAAATTATGGGTTTTATTTAAAATCTCATTAATATAAACAATTACAAATTTCAATTTTTAATTTTTGATTAAAAAATATAGTAACTTACATTATTACATTAATGTCAGGGACCTCAATCAAAAACTAAAAACTAACAAGGTTTCAATCAAAGAATATTGATAGCTAGGGACCGCATCCAAAGGGTCCCATATAAAAATTTAAAATTTTTACGTGGATACAAAACTTGGAATTTAGGACCTCAAATTCTCAAGTTTAAATTTAATGTAAATAGGTGTCATTTCTTAATTTCTATGAATGAGAGTTTAAAAATAACAATTTCCGTATTCAAATTCTATTGTTTTTTAAATTTAACCAAACAAGAAAATTCATAAATTCTAGAAAATAAAATTTCGTCATTTCAATTTTCGTTATTTTAAAATTTCTTAGTAATCTTAAATTTCTTTATCCAAATAGAGTGTAAGTTTTTTTTTTCCATGCAGAAATTCTAAGTTTTTATGTTTATGAATCCAAACAAGGAAATTAATGTATGTCTATTTATAAATTCTGACTTTTGTCCAAATTTCAAATTTATTTCTCACATTCAAATATAATGTTAAGAGTCAATTGACTGATATATCCCTCGCCCCATGACTTCAAATTATATAAAGTATGGAACTTTAATAAAAAAACTTCCGATACTGTTCATTTTAACGAAAAGCCACATTTTTACATTAAAAAATCAATTCTGGTACTATTCATTTTATCCTTTATTTTGTCTTTATCGTTAAAACTCAAAGTTTTCAAGTCTTTTTCATTAATTTTCCTTATAAAGTAATATGATGGCTTTTCCCTTACTTAACTTGCTTGACAGCCTGTTAGTTGACTGGACGGATTTTTGTTGTGCGTGGACTTTCTTTCTTTGAGAAAGAAACTGGAGGAAGAACCAAACTATTCAAACCGTCAAATACTTTAACTGGCTAACGCCCAAACGGTGTACGTAGTCTACGAATACGACGTATGAGAACTCGAGTTCAAATATTTTGTACTTATTTTGTGTGTAACATTTTTGTAATCATTGAGACATGTTAAAAAATTTAATTTCTTTTAATTTGGTTGTCATAAACTTAATACGTGTCAATCATTGATATATCTTACATACAAAATAAATGCAGAAGATTTGATCTCTGGGAAGTTTGAAGAACAGAATATGTGTACTATAAGAACCATCAATCAATCTAACGGTTACTCATGTATAAAAATGTAGTCTCCCAAACTAAAATTATTTATCAATCTAACGGCTACAAAAACATTCCCATACATAAGATGTTGTGTATAAAAATGCACTCTCAAAATAAAGTTATTTGGAAGACAATATTATCATTTAGTTTCTTTAAGATCAATTAAAGCTTCATTAAAAACAATTACACAAGACATACATGTCACACGTGAGTCTCAAAGCAAACCTTATTGAGGAAAAATCACATTAGAAATCTTTAAAGCAGAACAATCTACACATGCCAAATAAACATCACAGCTTCACAATAACAAACTCGTCAAAAATATGATATAATTAGATAAAAATACAAAGTGCGCATGGTGTTATTATTTTGTTTAACTATTTAGTACATCTATCTAGTTACTTTTGTTTTTCATATATATATTGTACAATGTATCCACTAATGGGATATTAGTTGTTTTAATATGGAAAATACTTTTGATCTAATTTTTGTGAGTTATTAATGAAATGTTGTGATGGATATTCAGTTCCATTTTTGTTTATTCTCTTATATAATGTGATTTTTCAATATAAAATATAAATAGATGAAAGCAAAGATAGTAACGACTATTTAGTTTTCAAAAAAGTAGTTGGTGGTGGTCATGATCAAACAAGGATTTATTAAAACTAATATAATTATATTCTCTCCAAATCCATTTGCTATATGTTTATACGAGGACTTTAAGGGAAATGACTTTCAATTTTTGTTTTTTTAAATAGGGATTAGTTGTAGTGCCACACCACATCGAACTTCAATGGTTTTAACCGTTTATTTTTCAAGTTGCACTTCATAGATCATCTAGGAGGCAAAAAAAAAAAAAAAAAAAGGGATCCCTAAGGTGCAACTTGAAAAATAAACGGTTCGAATTGTTAAAACTCGATGTGGTGTGGGCCTCAAAATTAATCCCCATTTTTATAATAAATAAAAAAAAAATCTCTTCCCTTAAAGACATCTATCTACAGTAAGTTTTAGATTGAATAAAATGCTTCCTTGCTTCTCCATTAGTACACTTGAAGCACTCAACCCATGATTCTGATACTTAATCAACGATTATTCACAAAAAAATTGCCATATTCACGGAGTTTGGAGTAATTAAACATGAAATTTCCAAACTTTGTCATGTCTTCATCACCGCGTTTACATCTTCTTTTGTATCAAAGTATGATCAGCAATTAGGTCACTAATTAGGGCCTATATTTAGTTTTTGGACATTCAGCTGATGAAGTTCTTAATAAATTTACTTGCTAGGGGTGTACGTGGACTGGATGCAGCAAGAGGTAGAATCTTGAACAAGTATTTTCCAATTAAAAGAAAGACTACCTTACTAAGATAATAGTCAAGTCAAATAGTTAATAGGTCAAAAAATTTAAAGGAGATTTTCTGTCTTGGTTATAACATGCACGACACATCAATTGTTAGCTAACTGTAATTTAGACATAATCCCTTACGTAATGTGATATATATATATATATATATATATATATATATAGTAGTTTTATTTGTACGTTAAATATATCTTGATTTTTATATGCATGCATTGCCAGAAATTTTGGTACGTTACGCCTAGGTAGCTAGACATACATCATACCTTCATTTGAATATCTAATTTTTTTTTTGTAATTAAGATGGCATTATGAAGTAACTAAGTACTACGGTCTGGTAGTATTCTTCTTCAAATCAAATAGTTAATAGTTCAAAACATTTAAAGGAGATTTTCAATCTTGGTTTTAACATGCACGACACATAAATGGTATCTAACTATAATTTACACATAATGCTCATGCATATATATACTAGTTTTATTTGTGCGAAATGTGAGTTTATAAGAAATGCAGAAACAGAAATGTAGAAAGAGAATGTATTGAAGAGGAGAGAGAGCGAGACAATGAGTGAGAGAAAGTTGATTGTATTTCTAAAGAATTGATTGATTGTATTACATTCTGCTAGCCTTGTACTTATAGATTATTGTATCTTCCTCAATACACTTTAAACCACTGTAACTAACTTCCTAACTATCTTCTTGTTATCTCTCTAATTTGTGCTGACTTGGCAGTTGAGTTGTCCTTATTTCTCTTCAGCCAACATCCCCCCTCAATGTCAACTGGGGTTCCCAGTTTGAGATTGTATGAATGTCTGAGAAGGAGTGGACTGTGAAGACCTTTAGTTAGGATATTAGCAGTTTGATCATCAGTAGACAAGTGTTGAACTGTGAGATCTCCTTGTTGTACACACTCCCTTACAAAATGATAGTCCGTATCCAAATGTTTGATTCGTGAGTGGAACACAAGATTAACACTTAATGCAATAGCTGACTTGTTATCATAGTAGATCATTGGAGGTGCCAGTAGGAATGCATTTATGTCTGGGAGAATTGCTCGAATCCAAGCAACATATGCAGTTGTGTGAGCAAGAGCTTTGTATTCTGCCTATGCCGAACTCCTTGAAACTGAAGATTGTTTCTTGGATTGCCATGACACTGGATTACAACCAATATACACAACATAGACAGTTACAGATCTTCTGGTATTTAAATCTGCAGCCCAATCTGAATCACTAAAGGTTGTGATGCCTAACTCTGTGTTTGCTAAAAATGTAATTACATGCTGCATTGTTCCTTGAAGAAACCTTAATATGCATTTAACAGCTCCAAAATGCATTTCAGTAGGTGATGCCATAAACTGACACATTGAATTCACTGCAAAGGCTATATCGAGCCTTGTGAAAGTTAGATATTGCAGTGAGCCTACTAAACCTTGATACAAACTTGGATCAGCTAGCATTCCTCCTTCATCGAGTAGTAATGAGTTATAAGGTTTACATGGAGTAGCTGCAGGTTTACACGAGTCCATCTCAACCTTATGCAACAAATCTTTTATATATTTGAACTGACTTACAAAGATATCCCCATTTACTTTGTATTGAACTTGCAATCCAAGAAAGTATGTCAATATACCCATATCTTTTAGTTCAAACACTGCAGCTAATTCAGTTATTACTTTTTGTACCTTTTGTGAACTAGATCCAGTCAATATTATATCATCTACATAAAGTAGGAGAATGATAACATCTACACCATCTTGTTTAACAAACAAACTGGAATCTGATAATGAAGCTTTGAAACCCATTGCTAGCAAATAACTTGTGAATTTCGAATTCCAAGCCCTTGGAGCTTGTTTTAAGCCATATAGAGACTTAATCAATAGACATACATGTGTTGGGTGACTTGGATCAACAAACCCCTAAGGTTGTTTCATATAAACTTCCTCTTGTAAATCTCCACGTAAGAAGGCATTTTTGATGTCCAATTGTCTTAGCTCCCAATGATTAATTGCAGCCAAAGCTAGTAATATTCTCACAGTTGTAAGTCTAACCACTGGACTAAATATTTTAGAAAAGTCAACTCCTTGTTCTTGGGAAAATCCTTGAGCCACTAATCATTTAGTACAATATTAAGTCCAATAGTCAGACCATGCGTTAAGGTGTGTAGGGACAAAAGACCGTGTACAATGCCTTTTGATTCCAAAAACTTAGTAAACATTTTACTCATGTATTCACCTCCTCCATCTGTTTGGAGACATTTAATTGAAGTATTGAACTGAGTTGAAACAAATGCATTGAATTTCACAAAGGTAGCAAAATCATCAGATTTATTGACTACAGGAAATATCCATAAGAATCTTGAATATTCATCAATGAAACTGATATAGTATATGTATCCTTCTATTGATATCATTGGAGAAGGGCCCCATACATCCGAATGTACTTTTTGAAACATACAACTTGCATTATTTTGTCTAATATCAAAGGACTGCCTACACATTTTGCTCTGAACACAAGAAGAACATACAGATTTAGATGAATCTATACTAACTGAGACATTATAAGCTTTTAACATTGTTGACAAGACTTCCTCATATGGATGTCCAAGCCTCTTGTGCCATATTGATGTCTTCACCACTTTCCCAAGCAAACCAGTTTTCAGGTCTTTATTCATTCCAACAGCAGAGAAACTTCTTGAAAATATTGTCACAGGTATAGTAAACAAATCCCCATCACTCTTTCCTTGGTACACTATCACCTTTGTAACCCTGTCTTATATGAAAAACACAAGATCATCACATATAAACTAGCATCCATTGTCATGACATAATTTCTTAACTAATAAGAGGTTAACAGTTATACTAGGAACATGTAATATATTATTTAAATTTAAGAAATGATCATGAGTAAATAGAATTGTAGATCCAACATGTTTTACTTCCAGACCTTGACCATTGCCTATAATGATTTTCTCTTCTCCATTATAAGGCCTTGGTTGATTCAAATTTTCCAGATTCATTGTCATATGGTGTGTTGCACCAGTATCAAGCACCCATGTGTTTGCACCATTGAAATCACGAAGTTGTTATGCTTCATTGTTAGGAATAAACTCGTGAGATCCTTGTGCTTTCATTGCATTTATTGAAGCAGGTGGAGCAGAGGGTTGATAGGAATAGTTGTTTCTATGGTAGCACTCAAGAACAATGTGCCCTTTCTTCCCATATATTTGACAGATCAAGGGTGGAGCATACACAATACTCTGAGAATTGGTAGTCCTGAAGTGACAATTTGGTGCAGTATGCCCCTTTCGAGAGCAAATTTGACATTCAGGTGACACTATCGATTTGTAGTTTGTATTGCCACTCCAACCTTGCCAATTACTGCCTTGTTTTGAACCATTAGTGAAAGAAAAACCAGTAGAGCCATTAAATCCAGATTGATTAAAACCATTAGTACCCTTGTATCGATTCTCAAAGTATGGCCTTGAAGAACTGTTATCAGAAGCATATATGTTAGAATTATAAGACCCTTTATTTTGAGAATGATAAGGCCTTTGACTGAACCCCTTTGATAACTACCAGATCCCATGTTTGAGCTTTCCCCTTGATATCTTCCTTGTCCTCCATTACTTCTTGAATTAGAGCTTTCACCATGTACTTACATTGCAGACATAGAATTTGTTAGAGAAGAAATTCTGGATTCATTAGCTAGTTGCACTTAACAACTATGCTCTGAAATCCTTCCATGAAATTGATGTCTCTCTTGCCAAGATCACAGTTTTGATCATATCAAACTCTTGTGGTAACCCTGTCAAGGCAGCTATAACCAAATCATTATCTGAAACCTTTTCTCCTGCAGAAATAAGTTGATATCGAATGGATTTCAATCGCAGTAAAAATTTATCAACTGAATCTGCTCATTTCTGTGCCGTGTAGAATTCAGTCCTTAACTGATTAATCTGTGCAACAAACACCGAAACAAATCTATCTTGCAAGCAAGTCCAAGCATCTTGAGAAGTTTTACAACCAATAATGTGTTCCATTGCATCATCAGACAACGTCGCAATTAACAAGCTAAGCAGCGCCATATCCTTTTTAACCCAGCTCTTATATGCATCAGTAATCTCTTTCGTAACACCCGTTTCAGTATTAATAACAAACTTTGGTGGACATGGATTATTACCAGTAAAGAAATCAAATAGATCATATCCACGCAACACAAACTAAAATTGAAAACTCCATTTAACAAAGTTGTCATCTTGCAATTTCACAGTCAACATTCCTAGAAGACCTTCAATTTTCACCGACTCCATTGTATTCTCAACTATTACCAAGTTATGCACCTTTCAGAATCAAGAAATTCAACCAAACACTTTACACTTAAAGAGATCAAGATTACACAACAAAGTCCCACCACCAATCAAGAAACAATTTCACTTTGGCAATCGGCCTTCAACAAACAAGATTATATCAAGAAACAAAACCCTCTTCAGCAATTGGCCTTCAAAGAAGAGAAATGACAAGAAACTACAATCACTATGGCAATCGACCTTTAATGGAGTAATCAGCAAGAATATATCAACCCGTAATGACTATCAACCATGTAATTCTTCACAATTTCGAACTAATAATGGCAATCGGCCTTGAATTTCATCTAACAAAAAGAAGTACTCACTAACACAATTCAACAAACAGCTAGAGTGCACAAACCTTTGCATTGTTGAAACTTCATAATTCGAGCACCAAGAACTTCACCAAAAGCAGCAAATCATCCAAACGAACCGAACAACTACAAATCATGCAGCAGAAGAGCGAACAAATCACCAAAGATCGACCTCCGGTGATGATACCATATTAACAAAACCAAGAAATGTGAGTTTATAAGAAATACAAAAACAGAAATGTAGAAAGAGAATGTATTGAAGAGGAGAGAGAGAGACAATGAGTGAGAGAAAGTTGATTGTATTTCTAAAGAATTGATTGATTGTATTACATTTTGCTAGCCTTGTACTTATAGGCTATTGTATCTTCCTCAATACACTTTAAACCACCGTAACTAACTTCCTAACTATCTTCTTGTTATCTCTCTAATTTGTGCTGACTTGGCAGCTGAGCTGGCAGTTGAGTTGTCCTCATTTCTCTTCAACCCACAAGTGAGAGGTCGTAGATTCGATTCTTACTAAAGGCGAATTTGAACCACATTATTGCTAGCCCATTGTGAAGCTTGGTGCGCTCTCCCACTTCCTTAATATAGATAATATCATTTGTTAAAAAAAAGAAGATAGCTTTATGAAAATTCGAGTTGTCACGACTTATTCCCATTGTTAGCAAAATAAAAATAAAATTCCCACAAATTAAAAAAATTTCTGAATTTATAAATTATACACACACATCACTTTGTTATATAATTTGCTTCGTTTTGATAGTAATAGGTTGACAAAACTGCAGACACCATGAATGCATAACCATAAACCATCCTGATAGATATTATAACAACTTCGAAAATGTATTAGCGTATTGGTTGACATTCAAAACATATTGGCACCCGTATCCTCCCTAATTGGCCATTTCAATTTCAATTTTTGGGGAAATGATGACAGACAACGTTATAGACACAAATATATACTAATCCCAGATGTTGAAATTATGACAAATTTAGTGAAACCTCCAAAACCCTTGCACTTACATTGTGAGAATTTGCACACTTGCTTTCATTAGTGTTATGAAAAATAATGGGTACTTGGATTAATGGTCGATATATTTAGATAGTGTTGCGCACTAATAGATAATTGGTTTTCAATGAACCTATCACTAGGAAAATGATTACCAAATATAAATAATTTAGGGAAGTATTATTGGCACTCCAAAAATCTTATTCTACACTCCTCACAAGTGTATTTTTTTTTTCAAAATATAGAAAGATGAAATTTTTGGAGTGTGTCAATAACAATTCCCATAATTTATAGTATACATTAAACTTCTCTTTTGTTTTAGGAAAGAACATGTTCTTGAATAGTGATGATATGATCCATCAACATAGATGCCTATTATAATGATATGTGCTCCGTATTCTAGCTACACACTGCATTTTGCACTACATAGCTAAGTAGTATTAGGGATAGCTAAGTAGTATTAGGGGTAAGTGCGAAAAATAAAAAAATCAAAGCAAATACTGAACCGAAATCTATTGGTTTGGTTTTGATTTCAGTAGTTTGCACATCGAATTGAACTGAACCGAACCAAATTAAAATGACGTTGTTTTATATTTAATAATATTGAAACCCACACTCGCTCACTTTCTCACTCTACGCCTCCAGCCTCTCCAGGCCTCTGCCTCACTCTCACGATCTAATTCATAGTCCCTCATCTTACCACCAAACCCTATCATCATCATCACCTATAACCCATTTCACAGTCAAATCCCATACCCCATCGGAGCCATCAAAACCCACCGTCGAGGCCACTCAGATCCCACCTCAGTTGGGACAGGTTTCAGCGGCCGATAAGAAGGAAGTGAACATGACTCCCTTGATTCGAAGGTTGCAGGAGTCACTTCCAACTTTCGCATAACGACAATTGTAGTCCTAATCTGGGCCACAAGTCCCCCAAACTTGTTCAAAACAAATTAAGCTAGAAAATGGAAAAGACTTAAATCCTTGTGGCGAAGTCTGTTAAGAATAAAGCCGAGATCCAAAATTCCACTACCTCTTTGATTATAGCATCCTCGTAAGCTTCACGTGTGAGGTTAAACATAACCCATCTAGGGTGGTTTCAGACCCCAACTCTAAGGAGCATTTTTCTTTAAGGCCCTAATTAAGTGTACTAAATACAATGTTCAAATATCTATGTTTGGCCATGTAGTTCAATGTTTATGTGTTTTATAGTTGACATATTCAGCCACAGAATGATGAGGGACACAATGTTGTTACACATCTTTAGCCTAAATTGTCCTTTTCATCATCAACTTTATTCTGTTTGTTCCTATAAGATCATACTTAGTAAATACAAATTCTGGGCAATATATATAAATATAATATATAGATACAAGTGGAGTTTCTCGAGGGACACTATTAACTAAGCTGCTAACCCTTTAAATAGAACATATTTAACGATGCCGCTATATGGGATTTACTACGATCGATCTATATATGGCAGTTCGTCGTAAGTCCTACCCTGCATATTATGCAAATACCTAAAAAGTATACTTCTTTATAATGTGTTTACTTAGAGAAAAATAATAATTTATGTAAACAATATTTTGCAATATACGTGGACATAGTTACGTTGGCTACGTGAACATGTAGTTAGAGAACAAAATTAGTGGGTATGAAGCATTTTTTTTCCTGGAAATGGTGGTATGAAATGCTCTAACGCGGTCCTCGTGTTACGGGTGCAGGCATTTCTCACATGTTGCTGTTGTAGCTAAAGTTGACTCCGCGCAAAAGCCTTTTTTTGATGATGAGAGGCTTTCACTTTCTCACTTCACGACGATAACAAGGAAAGGCAATAAACATATATGATATGATCAAATCCAATATCTTTACTCAACTGTTAGTGGATGTGGGATTTCAACACAATCCCCTCTAATTAAAGTACAAAACATGTTTGCCTTGTGCCCTAGTTAATTAAAAACCGAGTTTTCTTATTATATTGTGGATCATGTACAACGTGCTACATGCTTTGGCCGTTGACTTAACTTTTTGTTACTTTCTGAGTTAAGCAAAACTAATTGAGCGACAATTAAGAAGCAATATGTGAATGGAAAAAGACTTATATAGGGTTTCTATTTTTTTTTTTCCTTCTGGTTGAAAAACATTTAGGGGGAAGGGAGACTACCCGATTACTTTATCACAGGCCTAGAGCGTACACAAATTTCTTTGAGGACTAAATAAGGAATCTTAGCTCTTTTTTCGATTTTTACAAATCGCTCGTCAAGAAAAAATGTCGGTAACCAAAGTTGAACCTAGGTCTTAGTCTAGCAAAGGATTTCTATCATCTTAGTAGTCAACAAAGATATACTACCATACCATGTACCACCGACCATCCATAATTATAATGTCATTTAAAGTCCCTCCAAACACTAGTTAACTGAGTTATGATTAGAGACCAAAAGGGGGTGATAAACGAATAAAAATATGTAGAGGTACTCTTTTGTTTAATCAGTGGGCGAAGTGCAAAAGTGGAGGGGCAGAGAGTACATCAACAAGGACCCGACGGATCAAGATCCTCTCTTGAGTTAAGGGTGAGGATTCTCCTGAGCAAGCTCATCGGGCCGTTGAAATTTTATTCAACGATTACAATTATTATAACTTTTAGAGAAATACCCTGTTTGTAGCCGTTGGATAAAATTTCAACGGCTCGATTGACTTGCTCAGGAGTACCCTCACCATTAGTTCAGGAGTGGATCCTGATCGGGACCCGACATCTTTTACCAGTCCAACTGATAAAGTTCAGGGAACTGAAAAAAGGATATGTGCGAGCAAAGAGCTTTTACACGTTGAGAGTGCATCAACATGGAACAGACCATTGTTTGTCCTGGTATAGTCAAAAGGACTGAAACAAATAAATAGCGTGTTTAACTATATATAAAGATGTATAAAAAAGGCTTGTTAGCGACTAATAACCCCCACCACTAAGGCTATTGTCAGTTTCGTGTAATGCTAGAACTGATTAATAGGTTGTCAGATATTCAGAAAGACAACCTATTGACTCATTCCTAACCACAGTGATTTTGTTTCTCAACTTGAATCTTGTCACATGTACACAACGGAAGGTCTGGCGAATTTATACAAAGGCCTTGGTGATATTTGGAAGGGAACAATACATTTATATATTGTATTTTACTTTCTTAATTTCCTCATCCGAGACTTATATTCATTTAGCATCTTACTATGCAACAAATCACACATCTAAAATTAAAAGCAGAAGCACGGTGTTGCATTTTTTTTTTGGTAAAAGCATGGTGTTACATTAAACCTAATAAACTGAGCACATTACGACAAAGACTAACATGACCCGCAATAAAAAAATCGCGCTAATACCATGTCCGACTTTTTCGTCTCAATATGGTCCACCGACATCTACGGTATTATCTCGACTTAACCAACTATTACTATGTGTTGAGTTTTATAAAAAAAAAACCTCAGTGATATTAGAAGTGCAATTTGTCACATCCCGGCCCGAGGTCCACCACATCCCGGGCCCCCTCCACCCCACCGTAGCACGATATTATCCGCTTTACCGTAGCACGATATTGTCCATTTTGAGCCCCGACTACGCCATCACGGTTTTGTTTCTGGGAACTCACACGAGAACTTCCTAGTGGGTCACCTATCATGGGATTGCTCTCGCGTGCTACTCGCTTAACTTCGGAGTTCGGATCAAACCCGAAGCCAGTGAGCTCCCAAAAGGCCTCGTGCTAGGTAGATATGAGAATATACATATAAGGCTTACATGATCCACTCCCCTGGGCAATGTGGGATGTTACAATCCCCCTTCCTTAGGGGCCCGGCGTCCTCGTCGGCACACCACAGCCAGGGTTAGGCTCTGATACCAAATTGTCACATCTCGGCCCAGGTCCCCACCACATCCCGGGCTCTCCTCCATGGGATTACTCTCGCGCGCTACTCGCTTAAGAGTTCCGATAGAACCCGAAGCCAGTGAGCTCCCAAAAAACCTCGTGCTAGGTAGATATGAGAATATATATATAAGGCTTACATGATCCACTCTCTTATACGATGTGGGATGTTACAACCTCCCACATATAAGTTCTATATTATTTTTGTTTTTCTATGATGTGTCACTATTCTCCAACAAGACCCTCACGAATGACCCCACACAATGTCACATGAGAAACCAATTCTCACATAAGGAACTGATCAATTCATTATGTTGGAGCCAACACAATTTTTCAAGAGTCTCGTCACCATTTATTCACTAAGCCAACTCAGCTTAAGTTTGTTTTTTTAATATCTTTTTATCAGTGATATTTTAATTTGTCTTAAAAAATAAGAATAATTTTCCTAAGTATGATAAACACACAACTATTTTAACTTTTACACATCTTATTTTAATTTTTTTCGTTGATTAATTAGATTTATTAAATCTAATAAGTAAAAATAAATAAACGCATACGAAAAACTAAAACAGGTGCGGATTCATATTCAACAAAGATCGATAGACTACGGACCCAGCAGCATAAAGGTGAAAAGTGGCTTCGTGCTCTAAAAAGTAAAAACACATTGTACACAACTTAAACTGAATTGAG
The DNA here is from genome assembly GCF_916048215.2 of Malus sylvestris. Lineage (NCBI taxonomy): Eukaryota > Viridiplantae > Streptophyta > Magnoliopsida > Rosales > Rosaceae > Malus > Malus sylvestris. Next base: position 5,440,995 of record NC_062263.1, on the reverse strand, counting down.
TTACGAGCAGAGACCAAAATGAGGTGTTGGAAAACGAAAAAGAGAGAAAGGTGCTCTTTTGTTTGGTGGAGTCTGCAAGTGGAGGGGTCAGAGTACACCAACAAGGACAAAGCACAATATTTTTTTCGAGTCCAAATAAAAAAGGTTAAAAGGACTGAAAATGGAAATAAAATGCATTAGACCGGAGAGCTTTTATATACACCATAATTCTTTTTGAGTTTTTATCATAAATGATTTTTTATATATTGCAAATACATAATTTCGGTCTTTCTGTTTCGGATCAAATACATAATTTCATTTTTCATGTTTTGTTTTACACATAAATTTCATAATTACCATTAAGTTCCGTTAGAAATTCCATTAGTATACTAACATGGAAACCCTGTGGCATATTCTTATTGGTTATCATGTTCCACATGGTTGTCATGTCAACATACTAATAGAATTTCTAATGAAATTGCACGGTAATGACGAAATTGATGTGCAAGGCAAAATATGGAGATAAAATTGATTGATTTAAAACTTAAAGGAATCAAATTATGTATTTGCAATACATAAAAGTCCGTTTGTGATAAAATCGTTTTTTTTTTTAAGAAACAGTCGTCGTTTTGATACACTTACATCATCTAATGAACTTCATAAAGACCTTCATTTTAGATCATGTTTTGAATACCACACGATGTGATAATTGATGCGGTTGACAACATTAATCAAAGATTTAAACGATTTTCCAAGCCTAAAATAATTCCAAAAAAAGAAGAAAAAAAACATGTTATTGGTAATTTAAAAACCTCTGCACTCCTCATTAGTGTATGTGTCTTTTTAAATATAAGAAAACTTGAAGTGCATAATAAAAAATTTAAAGTACTGATAACAGTTAAAAAAAACAAAAGAAGACAATATTATATAATAACCGACGTCAGTTGCGCAAAATAAAGTGAGTAAAAGACATTAGTGGCTCATAACCCCATTAGTCACTTATAGACCTTTACCTAATACCCATTAACTTGTCATATGCTGATGTGGAGTACTATCGACTTCGTTAATGAATGAGGATCCTCTCCCGATTCTCTTTGTGAGGATCCAGAGGATCCTCCAATCACATATGTTCATCGTATATCGTACGGTCAATTTTCGTCAAGTATTGTTTATATTTAATTTTAAATAAAAAGATTTATAATGATTTCTGACCGCACGATATACGATGAATGAATGTGATTGGAGGATCCTCAAAATCCTTACAAAGAGGATTTGGAGAGGATCCTAATAATTCGTTAATGAGTAATTAGTGAGGATAGATGTTATCATAATGATTAGCTTACTGTTTTGAAATTATTAAAAAAAAATTTCCTAGTAGCTGTCGAGAAAAAACCTAAAGGAAAAATCCTTCGGCCACCACACTTGGCCGTTGGCTTTGAGGTCGGCGGCAATCTGTCTTGGTCTCTTTCTTCTATTTTTTTCATGTTTTTTTTTCTAGTTGTAGTTGCTCATTCACTGTGGTGAGGAAAGTTGAGTGATTATAATCGCTTTGTCGAGAAGGGATTTGGATCCTCTCCTAAGCTTATGGAGAGGATCCTCCTGACCAAGACATGTAGGTTGTTGGATGAAAATCCAACCACTACCAACAGGGGAATACCTTTAAAGTTATAATAAATCCAACGGCTCACGGGTCTTGGTCAGGAGGTTCATTTCCGTAAGTTTAGGAGAGGATCTAAATCCGTCTAGAAGAGCCTTTGTAAATATTTTTTGCATTCCTCACATTTTCCAACTCTTTTGGGTGGGAATATTTTTTATTCTCTGTGGTGGCCGGTGGGCATCCAATAATTCTTTGTACCAAGTATAGTTGTAGTAGGGCACCAAAGATTGAAAGCGACATGACGAATGCAGCCTATGTGGTCGAGAGGAAGAAAAGCAAATGACACAGATATTGGTTTCTTAAAGTAATTAAGAAAAAGAAAAACCTAATAAAAACAGCTCAGTGTGCAAATATGGATATTTAAATAAAATGTTGCAATGCGTAAGCAAGAACAGCACGTGGCTCGTGAGGGAGAGAAGACAGAGAAGGGTGAGAGAAGGGTTTGAGGCTTTAATTTGTTCCCATTCAGACTGAGAAAGAGAGAAAGAGAGGGGGGGGGGGGGGTGTGTTTGTGTTTTGGTGTTTGAGTTCAATTTTCGACTGAGCATGTCGAGTAATGTTTCTGGGTGAGTCTGTTGTGTCGACATATGCCAATAAAAACGCATATAAAAGAATGAGGGTAGCAAACCGTACATTATTCTTTGTTAATCTAATTCATGTTGGGCTTCTTTGCCCCATATATATTATGAGGAATGCTAGGTACCTTCTCTCTTTACCTTCTTTTTTATTTTTAAGATCTTGCAACAATTCTTGATGATACGAACTATTTGGTTTTCAGGCCACTCTATAAAGATGAACTCTACAAAAATATCAACCAAATCCGAATCTATTAAGTCATCTAACTTGTATCCCATAATAGATGTAACATGTTCTTCAATTATAAAATAATCAAATCATGACAGCATTAATCAAACATTTAAACGATTTTCAGTTTAGCTAATTCTGTGTAGAGACAATTTTAAAGGGTGATTTAGAAAATAAATGATTCAGATTATATGATTTTAAAATAAAGAAGAATGCAAAAAGAAAAGATACAAAGGAGAATATAGATAGCATTCCTCGTATATTATATATAGTTGGACTCTTTTTACCGTGTATATGAACCGAGCTCAAACTTTCAGCTAGTATGAACAAGTTTAAAAGCGTACACGACTTGAAACTCAGCGTAAGGTTTTGAACAAGATATATAAAACCTATACCACCAGTATAACTTCTTGAGCAATGTTAGGTTAACCAACTTTTTAGATCACATTTGCAATCATGTGATGTGTCACCAATAAAAAATAAAAACCTTAATCAACACTTAAGTAATAATTCAATCATAAACAACCACGTCATATGATTTACAAAATATAATTTAAATAAATGAACTCCCCAACATTACCCTAACTTCCTTATTGATCGGGTTGATTTTCAATTAAGTATTATTTAACTTCTTTCTTTCTTCCTGGTCCCCTCTCGTTCATCCCATACATTTTCCTCCATTTTAACTAATTAAAAAAGGGGAGGGAAAAACCAAAATCGAAAGTGTTATCTAATTTCTCCTAATTAGTTGGTCAAAAGAAAGGAAGAAAAGTTTAGAGTAGTCGACAACAACAGTTTCATGAATGAGAGGGTAAATGGGAAGAAGGCTAGCGAGTTGTTAACCCGAAATCTTCTGCTTTGGCCTATCAAAAAATTGACTTACGACTTTGGAAAGGATGTGCCTTCTTCTGAGACTGAGAAAGGTTGCGATCGGACTGAGGAACTAAAGCATATATGTACAGTATATATGTTCCTCCAACATCAACATTCTGTTGCTGCCATGTTGGTGTTGACAAACAAAGTAGCGTTTCCCTCTTGCTTTTACTTTTCTTGTTGGGCGAAGACCAAATATTTTAGGACCAATGCAGCTACCACTTACCAGGTCAAGTTTTATGTCGGTAGCTGCTTATATTCCAAGAAACATCCTTAACTACTGACCAAAACCTTGCATACAGGAAACATACACTATCTGTGAATATCCGTACAATCTAATGCTTGCGCTTTCTTCAATATGTACTTAGTCTGCAGCCATTTTCTTGGAGGAGAAGTTTCGCATGCATGCTGATGGATACTTAGTCAAGGTACGTTAAGTTTCAAAGGAAGACAAATTGATTTTTTTTTAATACGACTTTCATTTCAACCAAAATTTCCGGTTCAAATATAGAAGTGATTTTGCAACCGATAAATGTAGAAGTGATCGAAAAAATTCTAAGTGAACCACATATGAGGATATCTTTTGACCATATTTCATAAAAAGGAAAGGAGGCACATTGAATTGAAAAATCATTTTCTCACTGGTGACTTAAGAATATAAATAATTTTAGCTCAAAAAAACAGTTGAAAGATGAAAATCGATCCATGAGGTGAAAAGTCTTTGTATTTTTTCTTTGGTTAGAAAAAAAATATTTATTCAAAGAGAAAAGTCTCCCATACAACCCTGTTTCAATCGAAAAGAAAAGTATTGTAAGCTACTTCAGTAATTCATTTATCCCAAATATGCATATTTTGTAACAAAAGACCCGCAACACTCGCAATGACATTTACTACAAAGTTTGCTTTCCGAAAGATATGAATTCCATTGATGCATGTAAATAAAGAAGCCAGCCAACGGATACCCTCAATGATATAGTCCCTAAACTGCATTGAATCACCCTCCACAAAAATTCGACTTGGAAATCTTTGTATATTAACAAGTCATGTATTGTACCTACCGCTTTATATTAGTTACAAAATGAAAATACTTGTTAATACTTTAGCCCAACGGAAAAATCCCGAGTAAGCCGCTGGGTATCCAAATGCACCCAACATTGTCATGAGGCTTAGCTGGAGAAAATGCATGGTCTACATATGATCAAAATAGTTAGTTATTAACGAAAATCAATGAGAATCGGATTTGTGCTATCTACATGCAATTTAATATCTGAGCTATTTTAATTTTTGTTGAATCGTTCTAATTTCTATTATCCACTCTGCCGACTGAAGTAGCTGTAAACCAAATTAACAGTATTCTGAAATGAAAGTAGGAGCCACACGGTTGAGACAGAGAGTCCGACCCAATCCTACTAACCCTTATTAGTCTTTCATTTGATTTCGTGTCCAGTTATTTGGGCGATGAGTTGACAATTTTGCATTATGTGGATGTATAATTCCGTAAGACTGCATACATATATATATTTATATTCCGAAGAGGCAAGAGAATGACATAAGAAGAGACCTTATTTATATTTTGTATAATATGCCTTGTTGGTCACACAATTGGTAGATCTACGTCTCTACATATATATATATATATATATATATTATTGTTCAATAGTTGTTAGCTAATTAAATGGACTTCCTCCTTAGTAATTATGTCTATACGCCTAGTGCGGGTTTGTTCGTCACTGATCTCCTACTCTCCCTAACAATTAATAATTTAACATACTGACGTTATCGTTTGTCAAAAATTAAACAGACTTCCATTTGGTCAGATGTATTGATCTATGAAGAGGAAAATTGGAAGAATTATTCCATTGTTTGACATTCCCTTTGACACACTTCAAATAGGAAAAAGGGCCCTTCATATTACTGAAATTATTAATTACATAAAAAAAAGTTGATTTTTCTATGAAAGGAATTTTCATAGTCTCATTCTTTTCTTTTTGCTTGGGAAGCAAGGACTGTACAAATAAATTGCGTAATATAATACATCTAAACATTTGGTCCTTCTAGGTTTCAAACTATTCTCTTCATCTTGAGTTTAGGTATCTTTCTAGGGTAGTTTTACCAACACCTTAAACCCTAAACAACCTCCATGATCTTCTTTTATGTGTTGGCAATTTAAGTTGTAAGGTGAAGTTGGCGGTTGTACATTGAGTTTGGACTGGGATGGCCTGATGGGGGTGGTGGTGAGTTTAGTGGGTAGAGGCCATGCTTTCATGACCTTTTACTGATTTTGAAGACAAAATAAGCCTAGTTAATTCAATCAATTGAGGCTTATCGGATGTAACATTTCTATACGTTGAGTACTTGTTTGAAGTATTTAAAAAGATTGATATCAATTTAGAATGACATTAAAAGGTTGGAGGCTTTTATGTACTTAATCCTAAATGGATTGTAAGAATTTGACCTATGAAAAAACGACCTACGACTTTGCAAAGTATGTGCCTCCTTCTACGACTGAGAACGGTTGCCATCAGACTGGGGAAACTAAAGCATATATGTACAGTATATATGTTCCTGCAACATCAATATTATTTTGCTGCCATTTTGATGTTGACAAACAAAGTAGCATTTTTCCTCTTGCTTTTACTTTCCATGTTGGGCGAAGACCAAATATTTTAGGACCAATGCAGCTGCCAGGTCAAATTTTATGTACGTAGCTGCTCATATTCCAAGAAACATCCTTAACTACCGAACAAAACCTTGCAGACAGGAAACATACACTCAGTGGCGAAGCTAGGATTTGTCTAGGAGAATGACGAAATTCAAAAGAGTGCAAAGTTCAATCGAAGCAGTTGCTTTTACATTGGAGAGTGCAAAGTTTTGAAGTCAATATTCATAGTAGAAAATAGTATCTCCACTAAAGCGGTTGTAAGCAATAATATCAAAATCAATGTAAGCAGAAAGTACAACAAATTTAATTTCCAAAAAAGCAACACAAAAAAAAAGTGAAAACAAAATAGTTATCAAACAATTTTTTATTTTTAATATAATAATAGCTACGTTTATAATTAATACGAGTTTCTTTGGTTTTAGGATAAAATGAAATTATCAGGGCACTAGTTTTATATATAATAGACATGTGGGTGGGACAAATTTGTGGGGTTTTAGAAGTGAAAAAGGAAAACAAACAACCATGTAGCCCTTCCCCAAAAGATTAAAAAAAAAAAACAAACAAACAAACAAATACAACGTTTTATTAAAGCCAAGCCTTTTAAACGACAGCTTGTTAAGCTTTAAAAGAGAAAAAGAGAAAGCAAAACTCTTCTTCTTCTTTGCGAGTTTGTAGCCACTCGCCGTCTACTGTGCATCTAAACCCAACCAGCAGAACCTGCCCAGATAATCGGGGGGTCCTCATCCCTCCAACCTGTCTCCTCCATCTTTGTCATTCCTCTGCAAATCCAACCAAACTATCGCCCTTCCTTTGAAAATTCGACCAAGAGAGTGCACTGGTCAAAACCAATTTTTACAGGTGCCATGAATTCCGAAGAAAGCAGAGGGGCAGAACCAGTGCTCCTTGGCGTGTTTTCTAATGAGGGGAGGGGCGGTCGTCACTCCTTGCCCTCCCGTAGCATCGCCACTGCATACACTATCTGTGAATATCCATACAATCTCATGCCTGCGCTTTCTTCAATATGTAGTTAGTATGAAAGATACGCACTCTCAATAATATATGCTACAAAGTTTGTTTTCTGAAAGATATGAATCCATTTAATGCATGGAAAGGAAGAAGTTAGCCAAACACTGCGTAGTCCCTGAACTGGACTGAATTACCCTCCACCAACATTCGACAAAGAAAGTCTTTGTATATTAACAAGTCATGTATTGTACCTACCGCTTTATTTTAGTTACAAAATGAAAATACTTGTTAATACTTTAGCCCAATGGAAAAATCCCGAGTAAGCCTCTGGGTATCCAAATGCAATCAACATTCTCATGAGGCTTAGCTGGAGAAAATGTATGGTCTACATAATAAATGTTTCTTATAATTGTCTTCGTTATCGAACCGATAATTTAGGTCATGAGTACTCCAATAAACGAGTAATTATAAATATAGATTATAAGTTTTATCCAAAGAACATAATGTTTCTAGGTTTGCTTGCAACTTGCCTAAATCGTTATCATCATCTAATTTAATATTTTTTAATAAAGCGATAGCGTTAGTTAATAACCATATGAACATGAGGCAGTATGTCATTGATTCATGTGGCAATATGTCATTGGTTGGGTCGTTGTATTGGTTGAATGGATTAAGTCCGTTAGAAATAGTTTGTTAGAAAGGGTAACATGTTCATTTGCGTTTCTGTTCATTTGTATCATCATAATGTAATACAATTCTCTTTAAATTCAGCTCTCTTTCATCTTTTCTTGCTTCTCAATTCTTCTGCTTTCTTAGTTAAATCTTCTAGTTAATATTAGTGATCAAAATAATTAGTTATTAACTAAAATCAATACTGAAAATCAGATCCATACCAAAATGCATATGTGCCGTCTACATGTAATTTAATATCAGAGCAATTTTAATTTTTATTGAATCGTTCTATTATCCACTCTGAGGACCGAAGTAGTTCTAAACCAAATTAGCAGTAGTATGAAATGAATGTAGGAGCCACACGGTTGAAAGAGAGGGTCCGACCAAATCCAAATAACCCTTATTAGTCTTCATTTGATTTCGTGTTTAGTTAATTGGGCGACGAGTTGACAATTTTGCATTATGTGGATTATCATTCCATAAGACTGCATATATATTCCGTACAGGGAAGAGAATGATATAAGAAGAGACCTAATTTATATTTTATATAATATATGCCTTGTTTAGTCACACAATTGGTAGATATGTACATATACATATATATATATATATATATATATATATATATATATTATTGTCCAAGAGTTAGCTAATTAAACGGACTTCTTTCTTAGTAATTATGTCTATACACCTAGTGCGGGTTTGTTCGTCACTGATCTCCCTCTCTCCCTAACAACTAACAACTTAGCACACTAACGCTAGACCTGTAAACGGGTCGGATTTATTGGGTTTGGGTCGGGTTGAACCCGACTCGTTAAGTTAACGGGTCACCCGAACCCGACCCGTTAAGCTAACGGGTCACCCGTTTCACCCGTTAACAATTATTTTTATTTTTATTTTTTGCATAAAGTTTAATTTTTGTCATTAAGATTTTATTAAAATTACTAAAATATCCTCAACTAACGGGTGCTAACGGGTGTTAACGGGTCCTAACGGGTCTAACGAGTTGACCCAAAGTGACCCGTTATTTAACGGGTTGTTAACGGATTCACCCGTTAACGACCCGACCCGTTAAGCATCCACCCAAATACAAATATTAACGGGTTGGGTCGGATCGGGTTAACGGGTTGGGTTCAAAATGCCAGGCCCAACTAACGCTATCGTTTGTTAAAATTAAACAGAGTTCCATTTAGTTTGATATATTGAGTTGTGAAGAGGAAAATTGGAAGCATTCCATTGTTTGACATTCCCCTTACAAACTTCAAATAGGAAAAAGGGTCCTTCATATTACTGAAATTATTAATTACATAAAAAAAAAAAGTTGATTTTTCTAGAAAGGAATTTTCATAGTCTCATTCTTTTCTTTTTGCTTGGTAAGCAAGAACTGGTACAATAAATTGCACTATATACGTAGATCACAAAGTAAATCCATCTTAAATAGAAATGAGACTAATATAAATAAACCAGACTTGTATAAGACTTCTATAATATAATAAATTTAAACATTTGGCCAGGTTTCAAACTATTATCTTCATTTGGATATTAGGTATCATTCTAGGGCAGTGTTACCAACAGCCCTCTTTTGAACCAAAAGTTGCTTGCTTGAAATCACCCCAAGTTTTTTTTTTTTTAACACAATTGGTCATTTATGTATTACAAATATATAAAAAAATGTTTAGAATCATTAAACTATTATAGATGTAACATGTTATTCAATTATAAAATAATAAAATCATGACAACATAATCGAAAATCATTTTATCTTCTATGTTACCCATAGTAGATGTAACATGTTCTTCACTTATAAAATAACGAAATAACGACAACATCAATAGAATAATTAAACTCAATTTAACTAATTTTGTATAGAGATGATTTTTAAATGGTGACTTAGAAACTAAACGGTTTGGATTACATGATCTTAAAAATAAAATAAAATGCAAAAAGAAAAGGTACAGAGAAAAGGATAGCTAGCATTTCCCGTATATAGATAGTTGTACTCTTTTTATGCCGTGTATGGATGACACACCCCAACCCGGGATGTCCACTAGGACTCCGAATCGAGCTATGATGGCCGACACCTGGAAGGTGACGAAGCCATAAAGTGTGATAATGTATAAAATATGAATAAATTAAAACCTAAAAGTCCCAAAGTACACGAGTGCGCGGTGAGTAGATCTGGACCCATTTCACGTGTGATACAGAGCATAGGTATAGTGTAGTAAGGTGAGACAATGATCATACCATCACAAGAAAACACCTGTACCGAAAAGTGCCACAAATCCTCGTCGATACGGAACTCTGCTGCTAGAACCTGGAGGGGTACAAAAATAGAAAATGTGAGTGAGTGAAACATAACTTTTCATACCAATTCCAACTACCAAATGCAGTAGCCCTTCACCGTAATACATGTATAATTTCCCGAAAATAACAAGCGTGACTATAAATCAAAACCATAACCAAAATAATAGTCTCACAATTATACCGTGTCAAATATCTCAATAAGAATAAGTACTCAGGTGAAATAAATCAATATGAAATGGCATATTAGCCGGATCCACCTATAGTGGCATGTACGACTGAATTAACCACTCATCAACATGCTAGCCAGAGTCACCTCACGTGACCTGTATGACTTATCCATATCTCATCAATCAAGGCTAGCTCATAAGTCAGAGTTACCTTTAGTGACCTGTACGACTTATCCATATCTCATCACATATGCTAGCTCATCACATATCTCATTATATATGCTAGCTCATCACATATTTCATCATATATGCTAGCTCATCACATATTTCATCGTATATGCTAGCTCGTCACATATCTCATCATATATGATAGCTCATCACATATCTCATCATATATGCTAGCTCATATATATACTAGCTCATCACATATCTTATCATATATGCTAGCTCGTCACATATTTCATCATATATGCTAGCTCATCACATATCTCATCATATATGCTAGCTCATAAGTCGGAGTCACCTCTAGTAACTTGTACGACTTATCCATAGCTCAATAAGTATACTTGCACATGAGTCGGAACCACCTAAAGTGGTATGTACGACAGGACTGGGTGTAAATAAATACGCTCAAGTGCTACGATCACGTGAAGACTATGCGAATAATCGCGGGTCACCTACGAGTTGGAACCACCTATAGTGGTATGTACGACAGGATTGTGCACCTACCTTAGATCCAAGATGAACGTAAGGTGCGGGAGGTGAACATCACATAAAGGACTGTGCCCTGGCCACGGGCGGGAGCACTAACACCGGGGTGCAGGTTTATGAGCTCTAACTATATCTATTGTCACATATATGATTCATGGGCGACCTATACGACAGTGTCGGAGTTACCTACCATTGCAACCTACACGACAAGGTCGGAGTTGCCTAAACATACATGTAGTCATACCATAACCCCATCATTTCAACTAATACCATAAACTCACCTGAACTTACCTGGGTGTCCTGCGTTCACCTTTGCACTTCAAAGCGTTCATAATAATTGTGTGCATGTCATATACATATAGATAAACCACGATGAAATCTGATGCTCAACCACGTTATAGCATTTCCAATTATACACACACACACATATATATATATATATATATATATATATATATATATAATGTGGCATAAAAATGCATGAACTATAACACCCTACTCCCGAATTATTTATTTTCGAGAATAATTATCAGTGACAAGCCCAACTAGTGTAATTAATTATCATTACTTACACTTCTTTACTTCAAATTCTTGATTCTTTACACATTGATTTATGACCAATATTTAACCACCAAATCATAAGGTTAAATCTCATATTTTCCACCAATGTCTCTCACACTACTCAATTCCCTAAACAAGGCTATTGTCTCAATTATTGTATGGTTGCATCTAACGTCTCGTTAGACTGCCTACATACCCTAAACAGGGATCAAGCCATCCGTAGTTCACATTAGTAATTCAAAGCATTCACAGTAATTATATGAAATAATCAATTTATAAACGTTTGTGGAGATGTTAATCTTATATACGTAAATATATGATAAAAGAGAAAAGACCTACTCACCTTAGGTCCGCGCTACAACTCCCTCGTATGAACATCAAGACATCACGAACTATCATCGTATGCGGCCAATTATCAAATCACGTCTCAAAGTTCTTACCAATAGAGCACATAATTTACATAAAACATATTCTCAAGGACCTTCAAGAATAATTTGAGACCCATTGACTAAGAGTCAACCGTCGATCTTTGATCGACGATTGGGTCCACAACCCTGCAAAACTCGATCCGAAAGATCCACATCCCAGATTTCCAATCCGTAACTTCTCATGATACATAATATGCTTCTAGAAGAACATACTTAAGTTTCATTACCAAAACTGATTAGCGGTTAATGTTTTATTTTATGAAATTACAAATCCAATTCAGGAAGTTTAGTAAGTTCCTACATTCTTCAAATATTACGTACTACAATGTAACAAAATTTGGTGACAATCCAACGGTCGGATCGTCGATTCACCTGAATACCTAATAACGTATCGTAGAGAAATTAGGTTCCAACAATCAACCTATGTCATTCAAATATCAAAACTGAATTCAAGACATTTAACATAGCCTAAAAATAACATTGGCGGCCCTCTGGCCATGCACCGCTACACACGCCGCCGTGGGTGGCTGTCGGCTGCCGCATCTCGTCGGAAAATTCAACTATTTTTAAAAATTCTCAAAAATTATGAAAATGAAGATCTCGAAGAGTAGAGCAAACTTTATACCTGCGGCCATGGCCAATTTGGCTTGGAAAGGCTCCAATTTCACAAAAACCCACCGGAACCCTAGTTTTTGGGTATTTTCGATTCGACTCCATGGATACTCCGACGCCCCTACCATCACTTGGGCTTTGTTCCTGAGGTTGAGGGGAGCCTATTGGTAGTGACAATTGGCTAAGTTAGCTTCACGATTTGTGGATTGCCACAGAACACCCACACGCACCACCGGTGCATTTCTCTCGGATCTAAGGTCAAATTGTATGAATTTAGGGGCAGAAATGGTAGAGAGAAGGCTATGGAGGTGTTTCTAGGTGATGATTTGGCTTAATTCATCAAAATTTAGTCGAGAAACCATCGGTTTCTATGGTTCTCGTCGGCCGGGTCACACGAGTCAGGGAATACCCGTTTTGGGTTCCCTCATTTTCTTCTTCCCTCATTTCCCTCCTGATTCTTCTCTCTCATTCGTCACTCTCCCTCTCTCCTCATTTCTGATTGTGCAGTGCCCATCTCCTTCCTCTCCCTATCTTTTGCTGCCATCAGGCAGCCATCCCCTTTCCTCATTCCTCTTCTATTTTCTCCCACAACCCTTTAAATAAATAAAAAATATAATAATAAGAAATGAATAAGATAATAAATAACAATCCTTACCAACGTACTTTTGGAATACGGTAGGGTAATAGTTCATACGTGTCATGAACTAACGATCAACGAAAATCAATACACTCGCCTCTAGGGTATTCTCGTAAATTTCACATTTTAAGATTTATAAAATAATAAAATTTAGGATGGAAACTCAAACATTGAGCTAGATGAACAAGGTTTAGAAGCGTACACAACTTGAAACTGAGTGTAGGGTTTGAATAAGATATATAAAACCTGTACCACGAGTATAACTTACTTATATTTGGGTGATTTTCAAGTAATTATTATTTAACTTTGTTGATGCACAAAACCGGAGGTCTTGGAACAACGTAAATCCGACCGTGAATTTGCAAGTAATGTAAATAACACAAGATGTATCGTGGTTCACCCCAAGGTTTGGGCTATGTCCACACTGATTATGTATTTATCTGAGGGAGAGAAAGAGCTCTGAGAGTGAGAGCTTTGAGAGGGGGTGAGGAGCCTTAGGAATTGGCCTCAGAAATGGCCTCCCTCTAATTGTGAGGGTGAGGGGTCCTTTTATAGAATAAGGACTCCTCACTTATTACATATTTGCCCATTCCTGTATTACATAATTACATTTAAGTCCCTCAAGTATTTGTGCGAGATCTAAATACGGAGGCCCTAAATATGGTATAAACAGTAGTCCCCCAAGTCTTTAGTCAAGATAGTCTTTTGACTGGAGACTTGAAATTCAGTCCATGTGTGGGCCGAAGTAACTATATGCTGTCTTGAACTGATGCTCGATATGAGGCGGTGCTCAATCTGAAATGATGCTCAACTAGAAGTAGCACATGCTGCAAGGCTGTGAGGCTCGTGGCTTATGTTGCCTTGGTTGGTTCGGCTTGTGGGGTTTGACGGTGAGGGAGTTTCTTTTATAAAATAAGGGCTCGCTTCTCAATACATAAGTGAGGCGGTTGCTCAGTAGGCGGCGATGCTCTCTAATGATGGTGAGGGAGTCCCTTTTATAGAATAAGGGCTCGCTCCTCAATACATAAGTGATGGGTTAAGAGTGATGCTTGCAGCGAGGCGGTTGCTCAGCTGGCGGCGTTGCTCTTTAATGGTAGTGAGGGAGTCCCTTTTATAGAATAAAGGCTCGCTCCTCAATACATGAATAATGGGTTCTCTCTAATGAAAGTGAGGGAGTCCCTTTTATAGAATAAGGGATCGCTCCTTAATACATAAATAATGGGCTAAGTCCCCCAAGTATTTTTCATGAGGCCCAGTTGAGGCCCAATATATGGTACATAATGTAGTCCCCCAAGTCTTTGGTCAATAGAGTATGTTGGTGGCATGAATGGCTAGTTGCCAAATGATTTTAGAGTATGGGTTGTACATTTCATCACCTGGTTGGTGGTAATAGCGGCAGGTTGCCGAATAATTTTGGAGTATTAGACGTACTTTTGATCACCTGGTTGGTGGTAATAGCGGCAGGTTGCCGAATAATGGTGGAGTGCTGGGCGTACTTTCGATCGCCTGGTTGGAGCTATTTTGGGCTTACGGGCCTTCACCCTCCATAACATGCCAGCCCATTTATTTTGGGCTTTTTTCGTTTTTTTTATTTTATATTTTATTATTATTACCTTCTGATGGGGTTTATACAGATGTCTTCGACAGATAAGAAAAATAAATTACATCATACATCTGCCAAGAAAAGTAAATCACATCATTCTGGTGGGGTGTTTATTCCTTGCTTTTGCTTTCTCTTTTGCTTTCTGCTTTTGCTTTCTCTCTTTTGCTTTCTCTTTTTGCTTTCTCTTTTTTTTGCTTTCTCTTTGCACTGTGCCTCTCCAACAACAGAACCAAGGATGCTTTGCGAGCAGCTCAGACAGATATGTGTTTCATCCTAAGACCCATGTAGCCTTTCAGAATCCTCGGTCCCCTTTTGACAAAGGTAGCCTCTACTTTCTGCTTTTTTGAAATCTGAGCACGTGACTGCACATCATTATGTTCATCATGCGCAGCTCCAGACTTCAAATCATTATGTTTCCTTTCCTCTGAATCCTTGACCTCATCGGGAACAAAATTTCCAGCGAGGTTCTTGCCGGCCCAATACCAGCCTCACTCATTAACCTATCCAGCCTCCTGCACCTTGACCTTTGAAATAACAAAATATCGGGCGAGTTAACCCGAGATTTTGGCTGACTTGGAATTTAGAGAGAGAAGCTGTGTCGCTGGGTCAGGTTTTTGAGGACGACTGACGAGGAATGTGCTTCCTCTGCAAATAGGTGAGGAGAGGACAGTGAGAGTGAGGAGGATTGGAGTCCCGCTGCCTTAGTGAAGCCATGGTTGGCTTATTCGCAGCTGTTATTGATAAGACTGTTCACAGCGTTTTGGTTGGCAGCTGAATCCACCACCGTCACCTTGCTCCGCCGCTGCAGCTTCACCAGCACTCATCTCTCCAGCGCCTCCATACTGGGTTTGGGACCTTCCATCTCTCCAACACCTGAAATGTGTCGTCTTGTTTCCAATTCGCCGATTCTGTACCCAGTGAAATTGATTGGGTATATCAAGCGGCGGGGGGGGTGGATCTTCCTCTTGGGTGTGAAGGGGAGCTTGGAAAATAAAAAACAGTAGAGAGATTCGGAGTTGTGCGTCAGTTCAGCGGAGAGTCGAGAGAGAGAGAGTTCCCTTCTCTGATGGGACAGAGACGGAGAGAGAGAGAGAGAAGTTGCTTCTTGCTTGTGTGAAAGGCACAACTGGTTCGCTAGCCGTGGGAAGATTCCATCTTTATTTTCCCAATTTGTGCACCGACACGATTCCGAGAAGGATGAAGCTAGTGGGAGCTGGCCTATCGAAGCAATGTTTTTCTTTGATCGACCCTTACTAGGCTATGATAAATCCAGTAACAACCCAAGGATGAAGCCAATGACAACTCCTGGAATGAAGTTCTTTGGCTTAAAGCTCATTACCAACCATTCTCTTTCTTGCTTTTGTGGCTTGTTTGGATGCTGAAAAGCGTTTCAAAATATAGGTTTCAGTCAGTGGTTTGAGTTGAGAGCAATGAAAACGAAGAGTAAACTGCTAAGTACTCTGAGAGAAGCAGAGAGATTTTTGGTGGGCTAAGAGGAAGCAAAGTGAAGCAGCAGAGAGAGAATGAGGATGAAAAGGTGGCTCCGTGGGTTTTCTGGGAAAGCTTTGGGTGGATTTTTGCAGATTCACGGCGGAGGTGAAAAAAATGAAAGAGAACCGACATAACTTTTCGTATCGATTCCCACAGACGACGCCAAATGTTGATGCACAAAACCGGAGGTCTTGGAACAACGTAAATTCGATTGTGAATCTGCAAGTAATGTAAATAACACAAGATGTATCGTGGTTCACCCCAAGGTTTGGGCTATGTCCACACTGATTATGTATTTATCTGAGGGAGAGAGAGAGAGCTTTGAGAGTGAGAGCTTTGAGAGGGGGTGAAGAGCCTTGGGAATTGGCCTCAGAAATGGCCTCCCTCTAATTGTGAGGGTGAGGGGTCCTTTTATAGAATAAGGACTCCTCACTTATTACATATTTGCCCATTCCTTTATTACATAATTACATTTAAGTCCCTCAAGTATTTGTACGATATCTAAATACGGAGGCCCTCAATATGGTATAAACAAACTTCCTTCTTCCTTGTAGTCCCCTGTCGTTCCTCCCATACATTTCCTTCACTTTAACTAATTAGAAAAGAAAACCAAAAACCGAAATTGTTATCAAATTTGCCCAAAGTTTATCAAAAGAAAGGAAAAAAAAAGTTGATAATAGTCAACAACAACAGTTTCATGAATGAAGGTAAATGGGAAGAAGCTGGGGAATTCTTAGAGAATCCGAAACTTAGGACATACTATTTTCATTATTTTGTAACTTAGTCTAACAATGCACCAAACGCTTCACTAAGAGCTCATCTGGAAGTGATTTTAAAATGACTAAAAGCCCATTTGGCGAAAATGATTTTGGGTTCTATAAAAGCACTTAAAGTGCTTCTTGTAAGAACAAATTATGTGCTTCTTATAACAAGCTTCAAGTGTTTTTCCAAGATTCACCTGCATTTTTACTAAAGATTGGTTCCAAAAATATTTTCATCAAAAACTCTTTTAGCAATTTTAAAAACACTTCTAAACGAGCCCTAAGTCGGTCCACCTTAGTCTATTTTAACCAGTCCATCTTAGTTCCTGAAACTAGTCCAATTTAAGATAAGTCGGTGCAACAAACGCACCCTAGTCTGCTGAGTAGAATGTTAGGTGGAAATAGAAAGTCTCCGTAATTGTAGGATTGATTAGGAAAAAAAGTTTTATAAGTGGAAGGATTAAGTACCTTAAACCACCCAACCTTTTAGTGTCATTCCAAATGGGTCTCAAGCTTTTTAAAAGTTTTAAACAAGCACCCAACCTATTGAAAATGTCACAACCGTTAAACCCCAATTAGTTTTTTAGTCAAATGTACATATGAAAAGGGGTCTCACTATTTCGCTTACTTGGACACTAAAATATACTAAAATTAATAATTTGAAAAATGAATACAAAAAATGAAGATCGGGAAAATCAAAACCTCGCCACCTCCAAGGTTAACAACCACCACAAACCCCAATCCAACCTTTATATTCAAAATCCACCGGCCACCTGGTTTTTCATGGTCAATATTAGTGTTGGTTATCGAAATCTTTCACAGATAGATTATATAATATGGAACCAAATGATCAAAAGAGTACTAAAATGAATCGAAAATGGACCCAACTTGCTTTACATCAGGAGGGCAATTTTCAAAGTTCTAACAAACAAGGGGGTTAAAAATTCAAATAAGGTTTTAAGGAGCCTGATTCTGTTCATGAAGTTTCCTCATTCACCAATTCTCAAGTCGTAAAGCTTGTAGTTCTTCTTTGTGGACGGTCAAGATGGTGGTGGCACGTGGCCACATTATGACAGTCCATTCCATTTAAACAACCTCTATGACCTTCTTCTCGGTGTTGGCAATTTAAGTTGTAGGGTGAAGTTGGTGGTTGTACATTGGGTTTGGAAGTGATGGCCTGATGGAGGCCTGGTGGTGGTGACGTCAGTGGTAGAGGCCATGCTTCCATGACTTTTTACTGATTTTGCAAACAAAGTAAGCCTAGTTAATTTAACTGAAAATTAATTTATGTTTATCGGATGTGACATTTTCAATATGCTGAGTACTTATTTTGAGTATTTAAAAAGATTGAGATTGATTTAGAATGATACTAAAAGGTTAGGGCTTTTTACGTACTTAATGCTAGGTGGAATAGTAAGAACTTGGCCTATAAGAAAAACGACCTAAGACTTTGAAAAGGATGTGCCTCCTTCTGCGACTGAGAAAGGTTGCCATCAGACTGGGGAAACTAGTTTATATGTACAGTATACGTGTTCCTGCAACATCAACATTATTTTGCTGCCATGTTGGCGTTGACAAACAAAGTAGCGTTTTTCCTCTTGCTTTTACTTGTCATGTTGGGCGAAGACCAAATATTTTAGGACCAATGCAGCTGCCAGGTCAGATTTTAAGTACGTAGTTGCTTATATTCCAAGAATCATCCTTAACTATTGACCAAAACCTTGCAGGCGGAAACACACGCTCTGAATATCCGTACAATCTCATGCCTACGCTTTCTTCAATGTGTAGTTGGTATGCAGACATTTTCTTGGAGGAGAAGTTTCGCATGCATGCTGATGGAGATACTAAGTCAAGGCACGTAAAGTTTTAAAGCAAGACAATTTGAATGTTTTTTTTATTTTTAAATACAACTTTCATTTCAACCACAATTTGCAGTTCAAATAGAGAAGTGATTTTGCAACCGACAAATGTAGAAGTGATCAAAAAAATTCTACGCGGTAAGTGAACCAAATGTAAGGATATAATTAAGCTCTTTTGACCATATTTCATAAAATGGAAAAGGAGGCATTGAATTGGAAAATCATTTTCTCACTGGTGACTTGAGAATATAAATTATTCCAGCCTAAAAAAAGTTGAAAAATGAAAATCGATCCATGAGGTGAAAAGTCTCTGTATATTTTCTTTTGCAAGAAAAAAAAAATCATTCAAAGAGAAAAACCTCTCGTATGACCAATTTCAACTGAAAAGAAAAGTATTGTAAGCCACATCTGGAATAATCCCGAGTAAGCCGCTGGTTATCCAAATGCACCCAACATTGTCATGAGGCTTGGCTGGAGAAAATGTATGGTCTACATAATAAATTTGTTTCTTACAATTGCCACTGTTATCGAACCGATAATTTAGGTCATGAACATGGAGCTAAAGTTCATCATCATGTAATTTGATTTTTTTTTTATAATAAAACAATAGTATTATGATAAATAGTGATCTAAATAGTTAGTTGTTAACGAAAATTAATAAAAATTAAATCTGCACCAAAATGCATATCCGCATGTAATTTAATATGTGAGCAAGTTTAGTTTATGTTGTATTGTTCTATTATCCACTCTGCCGACTAAAGTAGTTGTAAACCAACTAAAAGTAACTTGAAATGAATAGAAGCCACACGGTCGAGAGAGAGGGTCCGATCAAATCCTAACAACCCTTATTAGTCTTCATTTGATTTCGTGTTTAGTTGTTTGGGCCATGAGTTGACAATTTTGCATTGTGTGGATTATGATTCCACAAAACTGTATATATGTGTGTGTGTTCCGTACAGCTAGTAGAATGATATATGAAGACGTTATATATATTTTATATAATATGTCCTGTTTAGTCACACAATTGGTAGGTTATACATATAGTATTGTTCAATTGTTGTTAGCTAATTAAACATACTTTCTTCTTAATAATTATGTTTATGTACCTTAGTGCATGTTCGTTCACTACTGATCCTCTCCCTTCCTAATAACTAACAATTTAACTTACTAAACACTATCGTTTGACAAAAATTAAACAGGCTTCCATTTGGTCTGATATATTGGTCAATGATGGGGAAATTGGAAAATTTCCGTTCTTTGGCATTCCGTTGATAAACTTCAAATAGGAAAAAGGGCCTTTCGTATTTTTGAAATTATTAATTACGTGAAAAAAAAATTTGATATGTATGTGGAAGGAATCTTCATAGTTTGTGTTTTTTTTTTTTTTCCCTCTTTCCTTGCAAGCAAGG
The DNA here is from genome assembly GCF_916048215.2 of Malus sylvestris. Taxonomy (NCBI): domain Eukaryota; kingdom Viridiplantae; phylum Streptophyta; class Magnoliopsida; order Rosales; family Rosaceae; genus Malus; species Malus sylvestris. The sequence continues at coordinate 5,420,839 of NC_062263.1, read as the reverse complement.
ACTTGTACAGTAAATTGCATCATATTCGTAGATCATAGTGTAAACTCAATTTTTAATAGAAGTAAGACCGCTAATATGAATAGACCAAACATTTATAAGACATCTATAATATAATATTAATAAGTCTAAACATTTTGTCCTTCTAAGATTCAGACCATTCTCTTCACTTGGATATGATGTACCATTCTATTCTAAGGCAGCTGTTTCCAACAACCCTGTTTTGAACCAAAAGTTGCTTTTTGAAATCACCCCCAAGCGAAGGGCTCATACTTTCTAGGGTTGATTTTTGAATCCATGAGCTTAAGAGGGCAGTCAATGAGGGCAGAATTGGTCCAAGCTTGCAAGAACATACAACTATGTACAAAAACCAAACTTTTGAAAAAACATGTGATTCAAGTTCACAGTCTCACAACATTAGCATTTTCTAGTAAGAGAACATTACTTCATATATACACCTTAATGTATATATGCATACAATTGCTTATGTGAGAGAGAGAGAGAGAGAGAGAGAGAGAGAGAGATTACTTCAAGGGTGTCACCAATGTTGAGGAAAGAACTTTGAACAGGACGGATACCAACCCATTTCTTGTCACTCATCAGAACTTGAAGGCCGCCAACATCATCTTGTAACAATATAGTTAAAAGGTATGTGGGTCTGAATGGCTCCCAAGCCCGAGACATTTTTCAGGGAGTGGACAAGGAGGATATCTATTGACCCTGATCATGGTAGCCTCTTTTTCTTCAAAGTTCCCTGTGAAAAATTTGTCTTGGAAGGCCCAGTCCATGAGTAACATCTCCAAAGTTTTCTGTCCAATCATTGCATTGCTGATACACATATTCCAAATATTGATAAGTGTTAAACTATATGAAGAAAAATGCTAACAAGGTCAGTCCTGTGTGGGTGCGTGATTGATTTCACATCATTGATGCATGTAAAATTTTATTGAATTCACATGCATTTACAATAAAAAATTGCTCACATGTGTTTGAGCGAGAATTTTAGCAAAAATGATGTTATCCGCACACTTTTTTTTTTTTACTTTTCACACACTATCTCAATTTTTAGCCGTCCGATTAAATGAATTGAAGATGGTCAAATGAAAAAAATTAATAGGGTGTGTGTGAAAGGTAAAAAACAACATGGGAGTTGCACCACCCTTTTAGCAATCATCTTATACCGTAAGCAATGAATAAAACTACGCTTCCAATAACCAATTGGTACAAAGACATTTAACCTTCACTTTATTGGACAACAGTTTGTAGAAGTTAACCAAAAAACCTATTTGTACCACTCGTATTGAAAGAGGTGGTAAGTTTGTTGATTAATTATCTCTAATTAACCTACTGTTAAAACCATTAAACTATACATGATCAAAGAGTTCAAGTTATATGATATATGAAAATCTAACCTAAATGGGTGATGTTGGCCACAAAAAAACTCTTGTTGCAATTTTCTTATAGAATTTACAAACATTTACAGTCAGAAATCACTCACATGCGCTTAAACGACAATTTTAGCAATCATCTTAAACTATTACTAAAGAATAAAACTATTTTTCCAATAACCATTTGGTATAGGGACACCTAGCTTTTGCCTTTAAGTAAATTAGTGTTGGAGCTCAAAAATGTCACATGCAAACTCATTCTAGTCTCAAAGCAAAATTAGTATACAAGCCCTAAACCAAACGTACACACATGTAAAGGTGCAGATTCAAGAAGGGAAATAATTCATAACCATGACAAGCTAGTATAATTGAGGCGGACATTTGTATAATTCACACCATGCCCCATAAAAATCCATGCATATCTAGCATTTCATGCCTTATCACGCTAACAAAATAGGAACAAGTAGCTGATCTGACACCCTTCACTTTCTGCTCCATTGGAAGATCAAACAGCCCATTAAACTCCCTATGAAATTCTCTATGATCTCCAAAGCAACCCCATGATCCACTAACTTGAAGATCTCCCCCACTTCTCACAAGCACTCACTATCACAAAGCACACCTTCTCGTAGTCTGGGTTTTTCCTCCCATGCAAAATACCTTGGAGACTTGTGACAGGGATGTCATCTGTGTCTGCAAAGTCGTCGTGGTTCAGGCTGGTCATTCTTCTTTCGACCAAATGGAATTCTTCACACTTAGTTTTTGTCCCATGGAGTAGAGTGACTCAACATATTGTTCCTTAATCTAGAGCCATGCCAAAATCTCTGAGAAATTAGGGTTTTGCAAAAGGGTGCTTCTTTGAGATTGTTTATCTAAAATGCTTCATCTTTTGTAGTCATATAGTATGCTTTGTTAAAATGGAATTCTTCACACTTAGTTTTTGTCCCATGGAGTAGAGTGACTCAACATATTGTTCTTTAATCTAGAGCCATGCCAAAATCTCTGAGAAATTAGGGTTTTGCAAAAGGGTGCTTCTTTGAGATTGTTTATCTAAAATGCTTCATCTTTTGTAGTCATATAGTATGCTTTGTTAAGTGTGATAAATTGTTGTTGATTGTAGTTTTCAATGGGTTGTTCTTGGATTCATAGTATCATTGTTGTTGGCAATTAATACAACGGTTTAGCAGTATTCTTCTTCACTTGTAAGTGAAATGTCGTCGGTTCAATTCCTGCCAAAGGTGAATTTGAACCAAATTATAACGGCTAACCCATTATTAGGCTTAACTCACTCTCCATATCCCATAGTATAAGTAATATCTTATTTATTTAAAAAATATTTGTTTTAAAATTGAAATTTAGAAATTCGAGCTAAACCAAGCTCTGTAACTTACTTTGGGAATTTTGCAGAATTCGACCAAGATTTTGGTGGCGGAGCAGGGCGAACGAAAATAGACTTAACAAATACGGAGACAGGCTACGGAGTGTTTAGTTCTGATGAAATATGTAACGAAGAAGGTATATTCTATTATAACTTGCACACACATGACACATGGCAGTGCCAGACATCAATTGCCACTATTCTGGCGCAATTGCGAGGCGGTGACTGCAACTTCGTATCGCTGATGAGTACAGTAGCGCGTTCGTCGACGACGACATTAACTACGATGGTGTGCCACCGAATATAGAGTGGCACGTACAACACGTGCAACTGCGCATGGAGACTAAGACCTACGTTAAGGTTATTCGATGTCCTGAATCACATAGCACACTCCGTTTTCACTAATTCGAAGGCATTAGAGATGTTTGACATGTAGAAACCTTAATTGGCTAGTAAACTAAATAAAGGTGTTAATACAGGTGCAAACTTGACTTGTCCTAATGAAAGGAAGGCATCTGTTGTGGAAGAATGATTCGAGTTTCTGTGAGCGTATCCTTTCTAAATTGTTTTAATGAAAGTGATAGATATATTAATGCATAATAATAAGGAATCTATCACTTTTTAGTAATTGTTCAATAAAAGGAGATATCCTAGAAGCCACTTGGAGATCCATCTCAGAAATCTTCTGTCAAAGTACCTGTTGATTAAATTATGTTTGTAAGAACTGCTTAAACATAATGCTGTAGACATTGAAATTTCGGTGAAATAAGTAGTGGCCATTGCATTACATTTGTAGACATTGAAATTTCAGTAAAATAAATGTTGACCACCTACAACAATCCGTCCAATTCACCTACAACAATCCGCCCAATTCACCTACAACCTCCACCCAATTCACCTACAACAATCCACCCAATCCACCTACAACATCCACCAAAGCAAAAGGATGATGGTAATTCATTATCAAAGCCTATAAATAGGCATCTCCATTAAAAAAGAAAGAGGAGGAAATTGACATACATTTTCTCTACTCTCAAGCAAATCCTGAAGGATCAAGAAAGCCCTCTTCGTTCTTCGTGAACACCTTTTTCAAGATCAAGCCCCAACGGCCCTTGGAGAACTTCCACCAATTCAAGATCAAGCCCCGACAACCCTTAAAGAAAGTGTTCATCATTCATCAATCATTCATCCAAGATCAAGCCCCGATGGCCCTTGGATCAACAACACAATCCACAAATTTACACATTACGAAGATCGAATCAGAGGCTAAATTTGTATAAGAGATTATAACCCTTAAATCATTGATACAAATATTATTTTGTACACGTGTTCTTGTCTCATTCATCGTAGGAATTCCAGTGTTTACAAATTTGGCACGCCCGGTGGGATTATTTCTACCTCTCATCTCTATCTTCGTAATCAGTAAAAAGCAAAAATGGCATCAAGGAAGGCTCAAGCCGTTCTCGTAACCAATGCAAGGAACATGAGCATCATCGCCGCAGGTGGTGTCACTTCAGGCATCATAACCCGAAGCAAGGCAATGGCTCTTTCTACCACCTCTTCCACCTGTATCAGCTTCGCTGAAGGCACACGAGCACCCGAGGCACAAACCCGTGATCATTCTGGCCTCGCTAAGGGCACCAAGAGAAGAAAGCCCGAGGAAGTACTAGGAGCCCTTACTTTCCGATGCCGACTCAAGCAACAACATAGCCATGCAAGTCATGACTACCGGAGCAACTTCTATCGAAGAGTAGCTAGCTCAAATGAATGAAGCGATCGTAAAACTCCCACGGACTGTGGAGGAGAAAGACCTGTAAATCGCCACACTCGTCAACCAACTAGATGCGAATTCCGACGTGAAAGTCGAGCAAAGGGATAATCCAGTAAAGAAGGAAAACGACGAGGATGAGGAGCCTCCTGCGGAGAAAGTCAAAAATAAGCTAAAGCCAAACCAATCAACGGCACTCATGGGATCTCTCTCTATCCAGCAGTTGCAGGAGATGATCGCCAGCACCATCAAGGCACAGTACGAATGAAGCTCACATGACTCCGTGTTGTACTCAAAACCCTACTCCAAGAAGATTGACGCTTTGAAGATGCCGAAGAGTTATCAGCCACCAAAATTCATGCAGTTCGATGGAAAATGAAACCCAAAGCAACATGTCGCCCATTTCATTGAAACTTGCAACAATGCTGGAATAGAGGGAGACTACCTCGTCAAGCAGTTTGTGCGCTCGTTGAAAGGTAATGCCTTTGACTGCTACACCGACCTCGAGCCTGAATCTGTCAACAGTTGGGATCAGCTAGAAAGTGGATTCCTTAACCGCTTCTACAGCATGTGCCGCACCGTAAACATGCTGGAGTTAACTAGTACGAAACAGTGGAAGGATGAACCTGTCGTCGACTACATCAATAGATGGCGTTCGTTAAGTCTGGATTGCAAAGATCGACTTTCTGAAACCTCATCCATTGAGATTTACGTTCAAGGCATGCACTGGGGGCTACATTACATCCTTCAGGGCATAAAACCAAGAACGTTTGAAGAGCTAGCAACTCGTTCCCACGACATGGAGTTAAGTATCGCCAACCACGGGAAGAGGGAGCTGATCACCGACTTCAAGAAGGATAAGGTGTTTTCCCCAAATGTAGACAAGACTGGGAAGAAGCCCCCCAAGGAAGCGTTCACCGTCAACACTACACCCATCAAGACGTTCTCCGCGCCCATCAATACCTCCTCCGCGCCTATCAAGATCTCCTCCAAGACCAAAGCAAAGGAGATAAAGAGATGTGAGCCTCCTTGCACCCAAGACAGATATAAAAACACCTTAAGGGAATTGAAGAAGGAAATGTACCTTTTTCCTGACTCAGACATGGATGCAATGTTAGACAACTTGCTGAAAAAGAAGGTGATCGAGTTACCGGAATGCAAGCGCCCTGGAGAGATGAATCGCGTAAACAATCCTAGGTACTGCAAGTACCATCGTATCGTGAGCCATCCTGTTGGCAAGTGCTTCGTCTTCAAAGAACTCATCATGAAGCTAGCACAACAAGGGCAAATCGAGCTCGACCTTGAAGACACAGCAGCAACACATACTACTACAATAACGTTTGGATCTTTCGATCCCGTACCTCTCCAAGCGACACTTGACCATTCCCGCCAATGCTCAAGCTGCACGGCACCTTTGGCACAACCATCACCGGGGGCAAGCGACCAAGAAACACATATCGATGATAAAGAATGATGGACATTGGTGACCTACAAAAAAACAAGGAAACCAAAACCACAAGCCACAAAGTCAAAGGTGGAACAAGGGAGAAAGCACTGTCGCCGTAACAGTAGGAAGCCTAAAAGAAACGAAAAAGTTGCTAAGCCAACGTATGCTGGGGAACCTATGGAGCAAGAGCCACGCATTCCTGTCTGCTTGAACGAGGACTTCCCTGAGGACTTTTTCCAACAGTGCACTACCATCGCCTGTCACATGGTTGAAATAGAGATGGAAGAGCCTTCAAAAGGCAAAGTTATCGCCACTGAGGGGAAAAAAACTCTCACGCTCGAAGAAGGTCTGCCAACACACTTTAGCATCGAGGAAGCGCTACGATTGCCAAAGAAGATGCAAAGAGCACTGGCAGCGGTCTTGGCAAGTCCCAAAGACCACGAAGTGCAAGAAAGCAAGAACGAAGGCTTGAAGCTTCGGCCATATAAATGTGCCACATGTTGTGCCGCCGAGGATGCAATCCACTTCACCGACTAGGATCCAAGCCTCACAACCGTCCTCTCTTCGTCTCTGGGTATGTAAGGGAGCACAAAGTCAACCGCATGCTTGTGGATGGTGGATCAGCCATAAACATCATGCCAAAGTCAACAATGACTACAATTGGCATCAAGGCGGATGAACTGTCCCTAAGCCGTCTACTAATCCAAGGTTTTAATCAAGGAGGACAAAGAACGATAGGCATGATCCGAGTGGAGATGACTATTGGTGAACTCAAGTCAAGCACAATATTCCACGTGATTGATGTAAAAATTTCCTACGGCTTACTCTTAGGAAGGCCTTGGATCCATGCGAATGGAATAGTACCGTCCACCCTTCACCAATGCTTAAAATTCTACCGAGAAGAAGTGAAGGTGATCTATGGCGACACCAAACCATTCACCGAAGCCGATTCACATTTCACAGACGCCAAGTTCTACATAGATGAAGACATGGTGCCCGAAGCTCTTCCAAAAGAGATCAAATCCACGGGCAAAGCAACACCTAAAAAGCAGGAGGGGCAAGCTATGCACAAAAAGCAAGAAGAAGAAGCTATGCCGTCTTCAAGCAACAACGATGATAAGCTTGCTAAACCTGCAACAACTAAAGGGAGTAGGACGCCCTTAAATGGACCAAACACACCCGTCTTCCGATACATCCTGATGTCTAGAAGAAAGAATGGTCAATCTCTGTTCGAAACTGGAGCAAGCAAAATCGATGCACAGCGGCACAGGGATAATGTAAAGTTACTCAAGACAAATGCAGTTTTTCCTCTGACACAGCTAAGCGATGCTAAGGTTGCAAGACTACCACAAGGCTTCATAAAAGCTCTACCAAAGGGGGTGGAACCAAGCTTTCTCCCAACCAAGAGGACCGAAGAAGGTTTTGATCCAAACGCCTACAAACTCATGTCGAAAGCTAGGTACGACTTCGCTTCTACTTCGAATCCTGGAAAGAAGGTTTCAAACACCATCATCAATAAAGAACGTGACCTCACCGAGACTCAAAAGAAGTTAAAGAAGCATGGTTACGGAGTTGACAACAACAAAGCTGGACTTGGCTTCACACCAAATGCACCCGTGAAGATTTCAAGCAAAGCGAAAAATGCTAGCACTCAACACATCAGTGTGAGCATTGAACAAGATCAAGATGAGCCTAAATCCACCATTTGGATGTCAGTCTTCGATAAGATGAATCGTTCAAGGCCCAGAACGTTAGCACTTAATCGCATTGGTGGTCAAAACCGAACCTACGTCTTCAAGAGGCTTAACATGCCAACATCCCAAAGCTCTGTTTTTGAAAAGTTGTCAAAACCTAATAAGCAAAGCAACACGGCTAGCTCTCCTCCTCGTCGGTCAGCTTTGGAAAGACTTGAAGACAACAAGAAGCTTTCTAGAAATAAGGAGACAACGTCAAAGGAAGAAAAGCTCGACATGCTAGTAGAAAAATGTGATATTCGAAGCTCAATTCCTTCAAGGATGAAGCGCCAAGCAATCTTGGAGGTTGACACAAATGGACCACTGAAAGTAAGAAGACGCACCATCATTAACACTGGCCAATCTTTACACCAACACACCCAAGAGGACGGCACTGAAGATGAGGCCCAAGAAGACAAAGAAGACGAGATCCCGAAAGAAGACGTCACTTCTGGCTCTACCAACTTAAAATCTTCACCTCAATTGTTGGGGGCATGCTCCAAAACCATGACAGTCAAGCCGAGTAAAGTTGAAGTATGGACTCATGTCACTCCAAAGAAACTGCACAAGAAGCATATGTCTTCTCCACAAGCACCCCAATCGGAAATGGGGCAAAGCAGCTTTCACCAACATCCAAAGCGACGTGAAAGTGTTGAAGATAAGGAAATTTCGACACAAAGATCGACCATGCGCTATCTTTTCTTCCTCAGAAAATTATTCAGCTACTCAGTCAAGGCTCATTGCTATGAAGATTGCGAGGAACGACTCTCCCAGATCGCTTAACAAACACCAAAGCTCCTTGCCTGCATGAGCTAAAACTGCAATACGGCAACCAAAATGCTCCTTGTTCGCACGAGCCTAAACTGCACGAACCAAAGCTTCTGGCCGCAAGAGCATAAACTATGTACGAAAAATCCATCATCAAAATCATCATCAAAATAAATAATAAAAAAATCCATCACCCATTTGAACTACGTCATGACTTGATCCTTCTTCAACCGAGGGTATGTAAGCAACTTGAAACTTCAAAACTTCAAGTACAGTCACATCACCAACAAAACACACAAACACTTTGAAGAATACAAAGCAAGTTCACAATATGAATACTTTATTTCTTTAAAGGAATGATTTGGTTACAAAGCCGTATACAAAGGTGAGCATTACTCCAATGTCACCACCGAGGAAAGTTATGACCAAGAGGCACTACACAGCATAAACTCGCTGCAGTCTTTTGGACAACCCCACACGATAAAAGCGACGCACTGGAACAAGCTCCAAGCAGCAGCGGCAAAGAGCCCACGGCAAGCAGCAAGGTTAATGTGCACGGCAACGTCCCCGTCGAGGAAAGTTGTGACCAAAAGGCACTACACAGCATAAACTTGCTGCAGTCTTTTGCACAACCCCACGTGGTAAAGGTGACGCACTGGAACAGGCTCCCAACAGCAGTGGAAAAGAGGGCAGCCATAAGACGGTCCTTCAAAGAGCGATATAGTAACGAAGAAACCAAAATGCCAGGCAATGGCATTACGCAACCCCGCATCGACTAGGCAAGCAGTTTCTTGCACCGCACGACGACGTCACCACCAAAGAAAAAAAACTGTGACCAAAAGATATTTCACAGCGAAGCCTCGCTGCAGTCTTTTGCACAACACCACACAGCAGCGCACCACTAAGGGAAAACTATGATCAAAAGGCACTACACAGCGAAACCCCGTTGCAGTCTCTTGCACAAGCACTAGGCAGCAAAGAGCATAGATGCACCCACATCCTGCTCACTCTAAATACTACACCTCTAGAAGCTTTATAAAGGTCCTGGCATCATGCTCTGCCTTCTCAAGATTAAAGATTCCTGACATTACAAACAAAGAAATCCATCAGTAGGGACACACACATTGTGCATAAAAAAAATAAAAAATTTGCAAATTCCTTTGTACAAAATTAAAGTTTCTTCGAAAAAAAATATGTATGTATGCATGCTGATAATGGGCCTGGAAGAGGCCTGAGGTCTGTAGCTGTGAAGCTAGGTGTTAACGTGGATGGCCTAAAATCTCTCTCACCAAGCATTTCAAGTTCCAAATCCACCGATGGCTCAGAGTCTCTTTCGTCGATGGCCCATCACGAGCAGCATTGCAAATGTCAAGCACCTTCAAGCTCCTAGCTAAGTACCCCAGCTTGATCAGAACTCGCAATGCAGTTGGAGTGGCCGCAGGCGTCTCTCTCCTCGTCGCCTTCCTTGTCTTCCCTCCGCTGCTTCTCGACGCCAAAATCTTCAAAGGCAAGACCCAGAAGCATCAGTCTCTCTCTTTCTCTCTATCTCTCTCTCTCTCTCTCTCTTGCGTTCTCATGTGATTAATTTGTCTTCTCCTTCGACCGCGACGACTTTATTACCTCTGAGCTTCTCAAATACCACAACGGGCCTCTCTTGTCCACCCAAATAATTCACTCACTGGTCTTCGTTCTTTTGAGAGATGTGTGCTCGACCAGAGATTCCACTTCGTGAGATGATTTCCAACGACGTTATGCACGGTAGAAATCTGATTATGATTCTTCTTGACCCGTCGTTGAACCATTTAGCTCTCGAGACAGCATCGTCAAGGTCCCTGAGCTCGCCGCCAGAGGCGTTGAAGTTCGACGACTATTTCAACTCTCCTATGATTTCGCGTCCGATGAAACCAATCATGAGCTCGATCAAATTGAATGAGTGCAAAGTGTACAAGACTGAGTCGGTCGGTGAGTCCACTGGTAAAGCCATCATCGACGTGTTAACTCAGACTGATGAAAAACGGCATCAACGACGCAGAACACGACGAGAAAGGTCAAGGTCAAGGTCAAAATCAACAAAAGGAGATTTAGATTTAGGGCTGAGCCGGGACGAGATTTCACCTCCACCGTGGGATTCGAAGCCTCGAAACTCTCAAATCAATGATAAAGGCATATGGACGGCTGGTACACTGCACGAAATGGGTGAAGAGGCAGTGGCGGGGCATTCTATGATGCCGCTGCGCCCGCTGCTAGGATCGAGCCTACCCAAATCACTCAAGACCCGATTTTCAGAGATTCGCTGACAACCCAAGAACCCCACCACATTTTCGACCTGTACTTGACCCGCAACCTCAAGCGCTTCAATCGATGGCAGCCCAGAAACACCGCAACCTCCTCCACTTCTCTGTCAAACTGTTCGTCTCTAACAAACAAGACAACAGCCTGATTCAAGTTAAGAATGTCATGGGAGTTACACATGTACAAGCTTCAAACCCTACAATAACGTTGCCCAGCCACGTCAACACCTCCCCCGATCGCAACAGCAACCATCATTGCCGTCTCTACAGCAACGGCCTCAGCCCTCGCCTTCCTCCTGCGTGCTCCACGAATCCATGGCCACCCAGTTGTTACCGACTTCCTCATCTATTGTGCTGCTGATTGTGGACACCAACCTCTGTGCTAGAACTGTCATCAAAGGCACAAACGATGCCAGCTACATTTTCCTGCTCTACAAGCCTCCTCGCAACTGCCAACAACCTTAGTGACCGCCGTCAAACGACTAACCAGTTATAAAGCTCGACGTAAGCTCCAGCTCTCTGCCATGACTGATGTCTTTGAATGTGATTGACAAAACCAAAGTTTGTCAACTCACACCCAAATACCTCTTCGTCATAGCCTCTCACTGCACCAAGACTCCTCCTTTGCAGTACGCAATGCTCAGCCTTCCTCCACAGCAGTGAGGAAGAAGTTTTTTAGGACACTCTGAAGGTCTTGCTTTCGTTCAATGGGAGCTTTAGAATCGGCCAAGGAGCTGCTCAGATTCGAAAGCACCAAGTTCTTCATCCAACTCCAAGCTCTTCTGCATTTCTCCCTGTACCATGTAGAGGGTATATATAGAACAAAAAAGGGAAGGTGTTGGCTGACAAAAACAAAAAAAAATATATGAAGATTTCAGGGATGATGCACGGCACCATGAGAAAGGTTCTAGGTGGGATTAAGCTGCAGGATAAAGGCACATGTTCAAAAGCAACCCATTAACACATCTGACATAATTTCCCGCATGCCAATTCAAAGGTGAGCTCACATTTTTCTAAAGAGGAATGATATCCTATGCCAATTGCTATCGTCAAGCCACTCACAAGTGTATACTACTATTAGCAAGTCAAGAAGGAAAAAGGAAAAAGGTGGTGGCGACAAAATCCTTGAAAGATAGAAACAAAAAAAATGGGGATGATGGTGCATCAGACACCATCTAAAAAATAATAATAACAAAAAAAAAAAAAAAGAAGAGGGAAGTAACACATCTTAGTCAGATATACATTTTATTTGTACTTAGCACAATGCACTGAAAAAAATAAAGCATGTCCATTGATATCTCTAAGAAATTACAAGTGCGTAAATAATAATAATAATAATAATAATAATAATAATAAAATAAAAAAGGGGAAAAGAAAAGCAAAAGAGAAAAGACGGAGACTTCACAAAGGTTGCTCACGTGAAGCCTCAGCACTCGGCAGAACCCTAGAAGAAGAAGACACTAAAGATTGATCATGTGACGCCTCAATGCTTGGTCGAATGCCAGAAAGCGAAGGCAAAAGGTGCCTTTGGAAGAAAGCCACAAACTTCTAATGGTCGCTTTGAATCTGACCTTCAGATGCCTACAAGCTTTCTCTTCATGCTCGTCGAATAATCATTTGCAAGCATGCGCAGCTCTCGATTCTTGCGCTTGAGACGTTTGATCTCTCATCCAAGGCTTTCCACCTCGGCCATCAATGATTCAACTTGACGAGTTCGAGCAAGTAGGCGATGGCCCATGTTGGACACATAGCCTGCACACTGAACACTGAGAGCCTGGGAGTCTTGAACATCGAACTCATCGGACCGCCTTGAAAGTAGCTTATTATCTCTAGGAGTGAGAAGCTCCCTAGCTACAATTGTAGCCGTTGTTGCATCCCTCATCACAAAGTCTTCAACTATAAGAAGGCTATTGGAAGAAAAGAAGGACGGGCGCCATATATTACCCTGACACTGCGCACCTGTATCACTCCCGAGACTCAAATCTAAGCAAATGTTATACAGGTATGCCATTTCCAAAAAAATGGGAAAAGAAAAAGGTTGGAGGGAGTAAAATCTCATAAATACAGCAAAGACTATTTTCAAGGATGGGCAATCTTGAAAGTGTGCATGTTGAATACGATTGACACCTCTTTAAAAGGAGAGGCAACACAACCACTTGTTCAAAAAATCAAAGAGATACCACTCTTCGAATTTCAAAAGCCGGATTTTCCTGCGTAAAGTCCGTCAACACTTTTCAGACGCAATCTCAGCTTTCAGCTATCACATGCAACTTTGTCAAAGATCACTGACAGAGTTGAAAACGTGCGAAGTTCATTATTCCAACTACCACACTTTTGGCCAACAAGCATGGCTGACAAGGCCGCATCCGCACTACCACTTGCTATTGGGAAATCACTATATAGTTTGACCTCCATCCTTTATGGCAAGGCACACATCCAGAACGCCTGACTCTTCTTCCTCGCCAAATGCATCTGCAACCAAACCCTTCAACATACTCAGTTTTCTTCCTCTCTGGAAACACCTCTTCAACCAAGTCATACCAGAGCAAAAGTATCTCAAATCACTAGGGTTGAAAGCAAGAGTATCCCATAGCACGCTTCCTCCATATCCTTTTCTTTGTCATCGTTCTTCTCTACAAGGCAAGGAGAAAGAGAGCGATCAGTCGGCACTTGGAATCAGTCTTCCGATTTGGAACCGACTGCCTGGAATCCCTTCCCTGATTGCTCGCCTAGCACTGTTCTCCAGCACTCATCTTCAACTGTTGATGCACTGCCGAAAAAGATACCAGATGCTTAGAGAACAGATGAGGCAAGTGAAAATGATGCATCAAAGCATATGGAGACAAGCGCAACAAATACATGTGTTAATCATCCGCTACTTCTTCAAAAGCAAAAGTATCTCATATCATCAGGGTCGAAAGCAAAGGTATCTCATATCATGATTTTCCCCTATCATTTCCTTTACCCTTGCTCTTGCCTGCAGAACAATGAGAAAGAAAGCAATCAGTCGGAACCTAAAATTAAACTTCCGATCGGGAACTGATTGCTCGGAACCTTTGCCTAGTTGCTTACCTAGCACTGCTCTCGAGTGCTCATCTCCAACTGTTGACGGGTCTTGAACTTCCTCAACAAATATTTCAGGATAGTTGATATGATGTTGGCTCTTTACACTGAAGCTGCTAAGCATGGATGTGTCACTGAGAAGTGATGCTCTGAAAGACCATTTAAAGGCAAAAAGTTGCCCACCACTTCTGCTACGCAAAAGAAACAAGCAAAGAAGAATGCATAACGATGAGTTAGGACAAATCATTATAACAGGACACCTTTCTCGACAGAACTGCATAATCCAGACGGAGGAGTCTAAGTCAAATCCAAGCCCACCATCGTTGATATAATCAAAGAGCTCGAGAAGCTTCAACAGCCTTTCACTGGTACTGTCGCCGAAGAGCAAAGTCTCGATAACCCTTGAAGATTATACTGTTAACCAAACTGCTCAGGGTTCATATGAAAATGCTGCGAACTTCCTTGATCTTTCAAAACAATTTTTTTGCAGCATCTGACCTTATCCCCTGACCTTCTTCAATATGAATTAGAAAGATTGAACAAAGAAACAGACCATCACCTTCATCTCGTGCCTACCTACCATGTGTCCAAATCCTGAAACTGCTCGTGGTCATGTTTAAGTTTAAGATCAAGCCTCAACGGCTCTTGAAGAAATCACAAGTTCGATTCAAAATCAAGTGTCCATCACCCTTGAATCAAAATCAACTCCAGATAAAATGAGTAAGTTCGAACCTCTAAAGGAAGCTAGAAAACCGTCCAACCTAGTTCAAGATCAAAGCTGTGGAAAGTCAACAAGCGCAACAAAATACGTGCCAATTCATCCATTACCAAAGCCAAAGATCATCTACCACATGAAGCTCCTTGTGGTCCAAATTTCATCCAAGATCAAGCCTCAACGGCCCTTGAAGAAATTTCAAACAAAATTCAAGAACAAGCCTCAATGGCACTTGAAGAAACTCCCAGCCCAATTCAAGATTAAGCCTCAACGGCCCTTAGATCGACATCTACATTAAGAGACTTCAAAACGCATCTTCTACACGTGACAATCACATGTATACAATGTGCCTTGAAGTGGGGGCATTTGTAGACATTGAACTTTCGGTGAAATAAATGTTGGCCATTGCATTACATTTGTAGACATTGAAATTTCGGTAAAATAAATGTTGACCATTGCATTAAAATGACAACAATCCACCCAATTCACCTACAACAATCCACCCAATCCACCTACAACATCCATCAAAGCAAAAGGATGGTGGTAATTCATTCTCAAAGCCTATAAATAGGCCTCTCCATCAAAAGAGAAAGGGGAGGAAATTGACATACATTTTCTCTACTCTCAAGCAAATCCCGATGGATCAAGAAAGCCCTCTTCGTTCTTTGTGAAACCCTCCTTCAAGATCAAGCCCCAACGGCCCTTGAAGAACTTCCACCAATTCAAGATCAAGCCCGACGGCCCTTGAAGAAAGTGTTCATCATTCATCAATCGTTCATCTAGGATTAAGCCTCGATGGCCCTTGAAGAAAGTGTTCATCATTCATCAACCGTTCATCCAGGATTAAGCCCCGACGGCCCTTGGATCAACAACACAATCCACAAATTTACACATTACGAAGATCGAATCAGAGGCTAAATTTGTAGAAGAGATTGTAACCCTTAAATCATTAATACAAATATTATTTTATACACGTGTTCTTGTCTCCTTCATCGCAGGAATTCCCGTGTTTACAAATGCATCATGGTGATCATAGATATTTGTATGTTATTCGGCATTATTTCATAGATATTTGTATCACGATACTTCTACTGGTCGCGGTTGTTATAAAATGTTGCTAGGTGTCATTCATGTATTGTGGAATTAAATTAATTTATTAATTTCACTTCCAGCTTTAGTTAGAACCTAAAAGGTGTGAAAATGATAGTTCTAGTAACTTTATTTGCATGATGTTAAGATATAATTTATTGTTAATTATATTAGATTAATTATTTAAGCCTATTGGACATGATTTAAATAAAATAAGGTATGAGTTTTATTTAATTAGAACGGGTTTAAGTCACAAGCCCAACATGGCAAGTGAATCGAGCTTTACCATGTGACTAAGCCTATGGCGTCAAAACACTAAAGGTGCAACTATGGTCGTCTATGTATACCCTTGTGTTTCTCTTATATATGTCCAAAACAATCAAAGTAAAACTAATGAATGGCTTGAAAATTTTGAGTTTTAACAATAACGATAAAATAAAGGGTAAAGTGAATCGTATCAAGATTAACTTTTTAGTGTAAAAATGTGGTTTTTCGTTAAAGTGAACAGTACCGAGAGTTTTTCATTAAAGTTCCCAACAATCAATTGTATCCCTCAGATGAAAGAGAGAAAACCCTAAGTCAAAACACACCATGTGTGCCACCCAAAATGATCCAAGTGAGAGATATTGCTAGCACATTTAATTCAATCACTCCATCATCCATTGCTAGCTTATCATTGTTTACTTAATTTTTGATGTGTTTAATTATTAGAATAAATTAATCCCAATCATATGCCTAGAAACTCAACAAATTGCTCTAACCATCTGTGCATTATTAGAGCATGAAGTTTATGTCAAGCCCCTAATGTAGATTCCTAAGTTTATATGATTCAAATGAATACAATTTACGTCTCGCTCTTAATTACATTCAATACTATACTCAAAATTTTGTTGAATCACATTTAAGAGGATTCTCCTTCTTTATCAAAGGTTGATATTCCTTGTTATACACTCACACACCTCTACGAATAAGTCTAAGACCCCGATAATGCACATAACAAACCCAAGGGTATGACGCATTGTTAAATAAACAAAACATCTCCATAAGACAATTGTGATGTCTTAAAGGTATGAAGATTGATTGCATTTGTGCAACTTTAGAGTTCCTTATTTGACTTGCCAGTAGTGACTTCAATATAAGAACTCCTCTTTGATTGCTTTTAGTGAACTCACTCTCTATTAAGCACCTACATACTTGTCTTGGTGTATTTCACACTAATGACCCGAGACTAGTGATTCTCCAAAGTCAAAAGGCATAGTATGTACTAATCTTAGCGGATTGTCAATGCCCAATTGGTAATCCATCAGAAACATTCAGGATAACTATACTAGAGAGAAAAAATCTTATGAATTCTAACTTGTTTAAATTACAGTCTCTCTATTGCATATTCTTTTTTATTTTTTAACAAGTGATATTATCTACACTAAGGGGGAGATGAATGGGCTTAGCCTCACAATGGGCTAGCAATAATGTGGTTTAAATTTGCCTTTGTCGAAAATCAAACCTAAAACCTCTCACTTACAAGTGAAGAGAAATATTCTTTAAACTTTATTATTTAAGCATATAAATAATAATAAGACAGTTGTAAACAATGCCCTTTTAATCTAAGGAGTCGATTTTGTGCATGAACATTAGTCATTTCTTAAAAAAAAAGTATATTAGTCATTTTAATAAATAAATAAGGGAGCTGTTATTGACACTTCCAAAATCTCAATCCACACTCCTTCTATATTTCTGATTTATCTATTTTAATTCTTTAATGTGATTTTTTATTTTTCCCTTTGTTTCACGGATTTTGGTTAAGAAATGAGCTTGTTTAGAGCTCTGAAAGTTAGGCTTGCAACCTACAAAAACTGCAGGTTTTGTGTAGGAGGCGAGTACAGCCATACCTGTAGGCGTGTGGGCGCGCGTAGGAAGCCACATAGTGGTGGCATGTGCGGCGTGTGGCTACCAGTGCAACCACCTTGTGGCGGTGCGTGGAGAAACTCGAGGTCCCTCCTTAGGTTTCTCGACGTGCTGAATTTGAATCTGCCCTCCGTTTTCCAAAATTGGACCGTTTTAAAATAGTTTCTTTATTAGTCGTACTTTGTACGAAAACGAGTTTATACGTTAGTACGTTATATATTTACATAAATGGTCTCGTTTCTAGGTGAAACGCATCGCAAGGATCTTCGATGCCCGTGAGACGAGTTTGACTCGACGACATGAATTGTGAGTGGGTATTTTCTTTGATATATACATATATTTGTTTAGTTTCCATATATACATCTAATAATGAATTTTCTATATAATTGTCGTAATTAAATTAACATTTATAGAAAAATGACGTAACGATGAGAATTAGAAAATCATTATAAATCTTACGGGATGCCTTAACTAAATTTACGGCTATGAATAATATTATCTTGACTAGAATTATCAAATCACTGTGGGATGACTATATTTATGTTATATGTTCATCGTTTGTTGCACCGGTGTTAGCACTCGCCCGGGCCAAGGCCAATCTTTCACGTGTATGTTCACATCACACCTTACGCTCACTTTGGATCCATTATAGTTGTCAGTCCTGTCCTAGATTGCTATAGGCAATTAGACTCGTATATGATGCTCGTATAGTCAGTCTTCACGTAATTGTAGTACTAGAGCGTATATCATTGTTACACCTAGTTATGTTCATGTTAGAATATCTCTGCATGAACTTGTGTGTCAGCATGTGTCGATGAGCACTCAATATGATATGTTTCCTTATAGAAGATTATGTGATTACGAACATCATGTGTTTATTTACGAAATATTATGACGTATTGAATTCTTGAGATATTGCAGGCTACAGTAAGTATTTTCTTACTATACGTAGTATGTATATTTTGGAAACTAGACATGTTTTACGGCTAGCGGTTATTATGTTTTCGAAAAGGTTTTTACAAAGCTTTATTTTTAGGCCCACTCACCCTTGTTTTTCGCCCCTCCAGGTTATAGTGCTAAGCTTTCGTGTCGACGAGAATTCTTGGCAAATCTTGGTATGGGTGGTTACCTTCGATGGTATAATTCTCATCATAATTTATTGTACTTTACTTATGCTGCTCTAACATCACGTGTGAAATGGGTTCATTCCCGCTCAGAAGCACACTCTTATATTTAGGCACTTTTAGGTTTAAATTTATTCACATTTTCCACATCACTACACTTTATGGCTTTGTCACCCTCCTATCACAGCTCGATTCAGAGTCCATGTGGACATTCCGGGTCGGAGTGTGTCACATAACCTGTATATCATAATAAAATATACCAAAATAGTTAGATAACATATATAAATACGTCATATATATTCAAACTCACATTAAAATACTAATGATAAAAGGTGTAGTTATTTGCAGACATTAGTTGTTACACATACAAGAGAAATTTCAGTTAAGGGAAACACAAATGAATTTCAAGTCCCAACCAAGATGAATGTGATTTAAAGACTAATTATAAAAAGAGAACTTACAAGTATGTCTCTATTCAAAATCTGCAATCATACCACATAAATCATGCAGCTCTCTAATTGAGTTCGCAGGTCCGACAGTTGTGGCCAACACTGTTACAAATGCTACATTTTCGGGAGTATTCAACTATCTCAATCGATGAAGGCTCACGCTGCATGGAGTTAGATTCCTTTCTCTCTTTGACTTTGATGGACGACCTTTATGAGCTTGAATAGTAGGCTCAAGAAGTAAAGGAAGAGAAGCACAAGGAAACTGGGTTAGTTGCCTTTTGGTACTTTCTTTTTTCAATGCCAATTCCCTATCTATTATAATCGCCACTGGATGATTATCAATTCCCAGCAGTTTAATAAACATTGATAGCGCCCATACATAATCTTCTTCCCCCTCCTTTTGCATGAAGGCAAAACAAGAATAAAATGATGTGTTGAAATTTGAGACCCCAATGATATCCAACAATGGCAGCTTGTACTTATTAGTCTTATAGGTGCAATCCATCACAAAAACATATGAGTAGCTCTTAGTCAATGCAATTGGAATGGGATGGGCAAAGAACAAATAAGTCCAATGACCATTCTAATCATACTTAATGTTATAAGTGAAACCACCTTGACCAAGTTCGTCTAACAAGGCTTGAACAACCGTACATCCTCCTAAACTCTGCTTCATAATCTTATACCTTTCATTATAGACATTTTGAGAAATTGCTTGAAGATTAGGATTACTTTGATGAAGTGAAGAAAGAATATGGCGAGGTGGTATACCACCCATAATCATTTGTTTAATGTGCAAGATTTCGTCTTTTGAAAACAGACGACAATAGGGATGCCCAGACATGTCAGCTGAAGGATCAAGGTTAAGTGACAAATTTTGTATGTCCACCTTCCAAAATCCTTCTTGTTTCTTCTTTCCCCAAATTTCAAAATGACAATTTATCAATCCAGATGTTGTTATCCTTTTCTTTTCCTTTAACAAAAGATTGGTATTTCGATAATTACCACCTCTATCACAACCAATAATAACATATTTATCAGCCTTCGATCTCCAAATAACAGTTGCATACCCTTGCTTTAATGCAATTTCACGAACAATACCAAGGAGGTCTTCCCGACTTTGAAAGTTCTTTTTAGTCAAAGAGAGCATTGTGTCATGTTCAATGATCTCTACTTGACTCCCTAGATAAAAATAAACTTAGTTTTATAGCATGTGAACCATTCATTTCAACATAATATACAGTAACTTACTAACAATTGAAGCTATCATACTAGTTAATAAAACAAAAGAAGTTGGTTGAATAAGAAGTCAATTGATAAGGGGGTAGAACTCATCACATGAAAGCAAATCAGGGATAAAAAAACAAGCATTCAAAGGGCAGCAACAAAAAAACTTATTCATGAAATTGCATTGCACCAACAAATAAATTTGTCTACTGGAAAACCCCATTTCTAATCCATCTCTAATTCATGTTATTGAGATATACAAATATGTTCAAACTCATAATGAAACACCTATAATACTAAAAATAATTAAACCAGTAAATAAAAGGAAAAAAAAAGTCATGAGAAGACATACCATGAAAATTTGATACAAGAGAGTTAGAAGGATCACTCAAGTTTGACATTTCTTCCATTTCACCATTTGTAAATTTCGTTAAAACTTTCATGTAGTATCGGGTCTGACACACCCCGACCCGGAATGTCCACTAGGACTCCGAATCGAGTTGTGCTGGCCGACACCTGGAAAGTGACGAAGCCATAAAATGTGATGATGTGGAAGAGTGAATAAATTTAAACCTAAGAGTGCCTAAATACCAGAGTGCACCGATAAGCGGGAATGAACCCACTTCACACGTGACGTTAGAGCATAAGCAAGTACATAAGAGTGAATTAAGAATCGTACCCTCGATATAATCTCCAATACTAAGAATCGCCACGAATCTTCGATGATAAGAAAGCTCAGCTAATAAAACCTGGAGGGTGAAGACAAGACAAATGTGAGTGGCCATGTAAGTAAAATTTTAATAGAAACCATGTAAAACATTATAACCCCTCACTACAACGCCTGTATAGTTTCCAGAAAATTCATAATATACCACAACACAGCATTTCATCAATAATATCAAATAATCATGCGATTAATAACTCATACTAGTACGCAAGTCAGAGTCACCTAGGTGACCTGTACAACTTACCCATATCTCACCACATATGCTAGTTCATAACATATTCATTACATATGCTAGCTCGTCACATATTCATTACATATGTTAGCTCATCACATATCCATCACATATGCTAGCTCGTCTCTTATTCATTATATATGCTAGCTCATCGCATACTCATCACATATGTTAGCTCATCTCTTATTCATTACATATGCTAGCTCATCTCTTATTCATTATATATGCTAGCTCGTCACGTATTCATTACATATGCTAGCTCATCATATATCCATCACATATGCTAGCTCGTCTCTTATTCATTACATATGCTAGCTCATCACATACTCATCACATAGTTGATCACATACTCATCACATATCTCATCAAACGAGTTCCCAACCCGTGACCCGTGTACACCCAGTCCAATTCTCCATATTTTCTTGTGGTTTTCCACCGGATTTCTCACAAATTTGGACCAAGAAAACATTCCCAATCATTAGCTAGTCCTTTCCTCTTCCATTCCCAATCAAATTTTATAGGATTTGAGCTTGAATTCGAGTAGAACGAAATTGTGGGTTCTGAGGGTGCCATGACAAAATTCGACGATTGTGAAGGTAATCCAGCAAATTGTTGCCACCACTAAACTACCCTAGAACCCAGGAACAAAGCCCAATCAGAGGTGGAGGCATCGGAACACGTTTGGAGGTCGAATCGAAGCATACCCAATTCTAGGGTTCCGACAGGTTTTGATTAAATTGGAGCCTTTCCAGGCCAAATTGGCCTTGGTCACAGGTATGAAAGTTGTTCTACTCACTGAGATCTTCAAATCTACAAATTTTGGTAATTTTTAAAGATAGTTGATTTTTCCGGCGAGTCGGGGCAGCCAACTGCCACCCACGGCGGCGCGTGGCCAGAGGGTCACCAATACTATTTTTAGGCTATATTTGATGCATTGAATTCAGTTTTGAGAATTGATCGTTAGAACTAAAATTCTCTAAGATACGTTAATAGGCCATTATATGAATCAACGATCTGACCGTTGGATCGTCATCAAACTTTAATAGGTTATTATTCATAATATTTGAGGAATATAGGAACTTACGGATTGGTAATCCGAATTACGAATCTTCTCGAATTGGATTTGTAAGTTCGTAAAACAAAATGTTAACCGCCACTTGGTTTTGGCAATTGGCGGAGATCCGACCGTTTGATCGTTCCGAAACTTTAGTATGTTATTCTAGAAGCATAATGTGGATCCCTGGAAGTTACGAATCAGAGATCTAATTTGTAGATCTTCTGGACCGAATTACATAGACTCATGTGCGATGTAAGTTATGTATTGTATCAACGAGAATTCTGAGATATGGTTTGATAATTGGTCACAGGCACCAATCGTTTGTGACACCTCGATGTTTGTGCTAGGAAGTTGTAGCACGAACTCCAAGTGAGTGGATCTTTCCTTGCTTATCATATTTTTCATGATTGATAATTCTATAATGCTTTTAAATAAAACTGAGAAATTTATGCCATGACATATATATATTTATATGTTATAAAATACTATGAGATGGTTGAGTTTAGATTTCATCGTGATATATCCATATGCGTATTAATATAAATGATTATTGCGAACTACGAATGGCTTGATCCCTGTTTAGGGTACGTAGGCAGTCTAACGAGACGTTAGATGCAGCCATATAAGAAATGAGATTATATAATCGAGACAATAGCCTTATTTAAGGAATTGAGCAATGTGAGGGATATTGGTGAAAAATGTGCGTTTTAACTTTATGTTTTAGTGATTAATAGTTAGCACACCGTATTATATAATTGGAAATACTATGAAATGTTTTTGTTTAAGATTTCATCATGGCATATCCATACGTATATTCCTTGCACATAATTATTGTGAACGCTCTGAAGTGCAAAGGTGAACGCAGGACACACAGGTAAGTTCAGGTAAGTTTAGGTAAGTTCAAGTAAGTATACGGTATTAGTTGAATTGATGGGGTTATGATATGACTACATTTATGTTTAAAGCAACTCCGACACTGTCGTACAGGTTGCAATAGTAGGCAACTCCAACATTGTCGTACAGGCTGCTTATGAGTCGTACATGTTGTATTAGATGCATTCAAAGCTCATAAACCTGCACCCCGGTGTTAATGCTCCCGCCTGTGGCTAGGGCACAATCCTTCACGTAATGTTCACCTCCCGCACCATACGCTCACCTTGAATTCAAGGTAGGTGAATTAGCAACAATTTATTCCTTTTTTGTGAGGACATAGTTTCTAAAGTTCTAGTATTTTCCCGTTTATTTAATCCACCAACAGTTTGCATATTCTTTCACTTAGTCACAGATGCCTCCCTTCTTTTCTATCTATAATTATGTCTCTTGCTTGCAAGTCTTGACTATAAGTTAAACTTCACAGGCCACCACCTTTCATGTTACGGTATTTTAATCGGATTTGGGTGGTAGTTGTATTTGTTGTTGTAATTTTTAGTTTGGAAAATAGTTGAATGGGTGTAGGTTTATTGATGAAGGACAAAATTTGTCCTAGCTAAGAACATGTGAGAACATTTGAATACATAAGCAAACTAATAACACTTTAAAGTAGGCATGCATTAAAAAACAATTCTAAAACCCATGACTTTCAAAGCCTAGTGAATGGTGAACCACAAGACTCTTTAACAACATTAAAGAATTGTCACATCTCGGCCCGGGCCCCCACCACATCCCGAGCTCGACTCCGCCGTAGCACGATATTGTCCACTTTGGGCCTCGACCACGCCCTCACAGTTTTATTTCTGGGAACTCACACGAGAACTTCCCAGTGGGTCACCCATCCTAGGAATGCTCTCGCGTGAACTCGCTTAACTTCAGAGTTTCTACGAAACCCGAAGCCAATAAGCTCCCAAAATACCTCGTACTAGGTAGAGATAAGAATATACATATAAGGCTTAGAGGATCCACTCCTCTGGGCGATGTGGGATGTTACAATCCACCCCTCTTAGGGGCCCGACGTCCTTGTCGGCACACTTCCGACCAAGGATTGGCTCTGATAACAAATTGTCACATTTTGGCCCAAGCCCCCACCACATCTCGGGCTCAACTCTGCCGTAGCACGATATTATCCGCTTTGGGACTTGACCACGCTCTCACGGTTTTGTTTCTAGGAACTTACACGAAAACTTCCCAGTGAGTCACCCATCCTAGAAATGCTCTCGCGCGAACTCGCTTAACTTCAGAGTTTCTACGGAACCCGAAGCTAGTGAGCTTCCAAAATGCCTCGTACCAGGTAGAGATGAGAATATACATATAAGGCTTAGAGGATCCACTCCCCTAGACGATGTGTGATGTTATAGAGTCCATATATGGTTGTTTATCCATGAATTACCCAAAAAAATAGGAAGAATTTTGCTCAGACTAAGAGGAAAAAAGTCTGAGGACAAAGGAATGGCTGACTTGATAAAGTAGCCATCGATTCTATATGGAGCTAAAGTCTTTTGCATATATGCTCAAACTTAAAGAGTAAAAGATTACTTGCTTCTAGAGCACAAAAGGTCTTTACAACTCCCTATAAATATTTACCCATATTTATGTCATCATACTTAATGAGGTTTTCAAGATTGTAAACATTAAAAGTAATATAGGGGTAAAATTTGAAATCATATTAAAAGAAGTAAAATAAATAAATTAAAAATAGGGAAGTTTAACGAAAAGCACCTGAAACTGTTCACTTTAACGAAAAACCACATTTTTACACTAAAAAGTCAATCCTGGTACTATTTACTTTACCCTTTATTTTGTCCTTATCATTAAAACTCAAAGTTTTCAAGCCCTTTTCATTAGTTTTCCTTTAAAAATATAGATAGAATATAGATTAAGATTTTTAAGAATGTTAATAACAAGTCGCTAAATAAAATCCAATATTAATCATTCTTACTTTACCATTGTACTTTTGTGAGCTAACGCTCCCAGCACAACGGTTCTCTTCTCCGCGTTTGTTTACAATTTGGAAAAAAACCAAAGAAAAAGTAAAAGATAAAAAGATAAAAGGTTGCTGAAGAAGGAAGAGTCGTAGACGGTGCAGTGGTGGCTATGGTATATAATATATATATATATATGTGAAAGGGAAAGGGATTTCGTGAAAACCTTTTCCTTGTTGTGAGCCTCTTTTTTTCACGTAACCAATCTCTTTCGATTACCTCTCTTCCGCTTCCTCCTCTTCCTCCTCAGTTGTGAAGGTCTTTGTCCTCGATTATATTTGTTGATGTTTGCTTGAGGGTTGATCATCGCGAAGAAATCGAGCCCCCCCTCGACAAATTTCTGATGTGATTTTGGCTGCTTTTCAAGAATTGGTGGTACGTCATGCTCTTCTTCCCTTTTTTCTTCGATAATCTTTTGTGGGTTGTTGAGAATTGGGTTAAATTTTATAGATTTGGAGGTGGGTCTGTGATAATTTGGGGTTTTTGTCGAGGCTGAAGATCTGTAAATCGGGAATTTTCCAGTTGATTGCAGGTTATTCTACAAAAGTGGTTTGCTCGCTCAATTCAATTGCTTGGAGGTCAGCGGTATCGGATTTAACCTTTTGGGTTCGGAACTTAGCATGTACTTGTATGTATAAGGTGGTACTGGAAATTTGATTCTGTTTGCTTTGGACTTTGTGGTCGAGCATCGTTGTCTGGTTTGAGATAAGATGAGTTCGAGTATCGCTGAAGGTTTGGTTCATCAGGGCAAGCTTTTGGTTCATGTTGCTGAGAATGGGCATTCATTTGAGCTCGATTGTGAAGACAGCACACCGGTGGAGGCAGTTATGCTGTATATTGAATCCATGGCTGGGATTAATCTCAATGACCAGCTTGTTTTGTGTTTGGATATGAAGCTTGAGCCACAGAGGCCGCTTTCGGCATATAAGCTTCCAGCTGATGGTCTGGAAGTGTTTATATTCAATAAAGCAAGACTGCAGACTAATTCTCCGCTCCCTCAGCCCGAGCAAGTTGAAATTCTTGACATTGCTGACCCCCAATCACCTTCAGCTTCACATGACCCTCACCCTTTGGATGATGTTTCAGACCCTGCTTTGAAGGCCTTGCCTTCTTATGAAAGGCAATTTAGGTACCACTACCACAAGGGTCATGCAATTTACAGTTGCACCCAAGTAAAATATGAGAACTGTGAGAGGCTTTTGAGGGAGCAAAAGGTTCAAGAAAGGGCAGTGGAGGTTGCTAGGGGCAATTTGGATCAATATTATAAAATGATAAACCAAAACTATACAGAATTCATGAAGCGTTATTCACAACAGCATCGAAGTCATTCTGATCTTTTGACCAATCTTGGGAGGGATGTAGAAAAACTGAGATCTATCAAGCTTCACCCTGCATTAGAGACTGCCACTCGGAAGTGCTTATTGGATTTTGTGAAGGAAGAGAACTTGAGGAAAGCGGGAGAAATTTGTAGTAGTTCCCACAGGCAGTTTGAGAATAAGGTTTCACAGTTTAAACAGATGTTTAGTGAGGTAAAGCGGAAAGTCGAAGAATTGTTTTCTAATAGGGCTTCGTTGCCTATTAGGAATTTGGAAATCACGATTAAGGAGCACCAAAGATATATTCATGAGCAAAGGAGTATCATGCAATCATTGAGGTTGGTTTTCTTTTCTTTTTTTCCGGTCATAGTTATGCAGTATCAGATATATGGTTTTCGTCTATTTGTCTTTCCAACTTCCTCTGTCAAGTTTCTTTTGGATCATTTGGAGATCACTTAGGAATGCTCATTTATCATTTTAAAACTTTGTTGTAGCTGAAAACCACATCGGTTTTTAGAATTTATCATTTTGTTAGCAATTACGTTGCATGAGTAGTATTGCAGCATATTTCATGTTAAGAACATTTTGTAGACAGGATTCCAGATATAATTTAGAGGTTTGTATGTGTGCTTTCATGTTCACGTATGCATCATATGTTCGTTGTAGGCTTTGTTTTAGTTTACTCTCCTGGTCTGCTACCCTTAAGCTCTTCAGTGTTCCTCGACTGAATTGTATGGAGATACAAGTTCATCCTGTTGTTTTTTGACTTCTGGTGCTTTTAAAGTTGTCTGTTGCCTTTATTATCATCATTAGAAAATATGGTTAGTTCAAATGCCCATCTTTTGGGTATACTGAGATGCTGTTAAGGAGAGATGGAAAGGAAATGAATGGAGTTTGTGTAGATACTCATGCCAGGGGCAAAATATGGGGGCAAATAAAATTACTCACATTTGTATTTTTCTCTTAAAGCAAACAAGTACCACTAGATAAGTGCTTAACCTAATGAAGTAGAAGTAGATGAGTTAGTGATGCAGGACAACCTCAATTAAGGGAGGATGTCTGTCTAATTTGAGTGTTGTTGACTTTATGAATTGTAGAAAGAAGGTACAGCGGGAATCATAAAGAAATAAATGAAAATTATGAGAAAAGGATGGAAACTACTAGCATCACACCAGTAGGGTTTGTAGGAATCACTCCAACAGGCCTAAGGCATCACACCGAGGGTTAGGTTGCATGACAAA
Source organism: Malus sylvestris (assembly GCF_916048215.2). Lineage (NCBI taxonomy): Eukaryota > Viridiplantae > Streptophyta > Magnoliopsida > Rosales > Rosaceae > Malus > Malus sylvestris. The sequence goes on along the minus strand of NC_062263.1, from coordinate 5,393,009 downwards.
ACCTAGAGAGAAGCAAAGCTCCAACAATTTTTAATTCAATCGTCCAAAACTGTCTCCAAAGAGTTACAAGGATGTAATATAAAGACCTTAATCGAATCCTGTTCTCTATCATTTAGGTATCAAAATCCTTGTCAGCAACTCTAGAATAAAAGATTAAACATCCTTGTCAGCAATTCCCAATCCTGTTCTCCATCAATTAGGTATCAAAATCTGAAGCCATATGGTGGTTGAGTTTTCATCAGAAGTTACCTCATATTTTCACTAGATCAATTTTCCTCATACAATGCTATGCATTAGCTTCAAAGCTCAAAACCTTCTAACGATTAATGACTAGTTTATCTTATGAAATGATAAGAAAGGGTTGAGCAAAAGACTCTTTTCAATGAAGAGGTCTTTCTGCTCAATTTGTTCTTGTGGAGGTTGGGGAAAGCATTATATGAATGGAAATTTTGCAGGTGATAAAAATTTGCAAATATGTTTGTATTTTAATGTGGTTGGGAAAATAGGACAAGTGAAGGGAATAGCAGAACTCAATTTTTATTGTTTGTGGCTGTCCTTTTGTTCGAGTATGGTAACATTCAGGAAGTGGCTATTCTCTTTATTTGTATATGCACGAACTTGTATTTTGTTGAATGATTTTACCCATTTGATGTACTCGTACACCCGATAGAGTGGAAGCATATCATAATAGATACGAAGTTTGTATATGCACGAACTTGTATTTTGTTGAATGATTTTACCCATTTGATGCACTCGTACACCCGTTAGAGTGGAAGCATATCATAATAGATACGAAGCTTACCAGATCGTAAACCTCCAGGACTACTAAAGCTTTCTGAATATTATGGTCTTTGGGATCACGACTCTCAATTTCACTACTGCACTTAGATGCACAATTGTCTGCTGTGAAATACTAAATTAGTTAAAATATTTTTAAATATACTAACCAGTTATAATTCATGCAGCAAAGATGTAAATACTGTCAAGAAACTCGTGGATGATTGCTTGTCTTGCCAATTGTCTTCCTCACTTCGTCCTCATGATGCAGTTTCAGCCTTGGGCCCTATGTATGATGTCCATGACAAAAATCACCTGCCAAGGATGCAGGCTTGTGATCGCATAATTTCCAAGCTCCTCAACTTCTGCAAGGATAAAAAGAATGAAATGAATGTATTTCTCCATAGATTTATGCAAAAGATAACATATATTTCTTACATCATCAAAGATGCAAAATTACAGTTTCCTGTTTTTAGAGAGGCAATGGTCCGTCAGGAGGATCTATTTTTGGACTTAAAGTTGGTCCGCGGGATAGGCCCTGCATATAGAGCCTGCTTAGCAGAAATAGTCAGACGAAAGGCTTCATTGAAGCTTTACATGGGGATGGCTGGACAGTTGGCTGAAAGACTTGCGACAAAGAGGGAGACTGAAGTCAGGAGACGGGAGGAGTTTTTGAGAGCTCACAGTTTATACATACCCAGGGATGTATTAGCATCCATGGGACTATATGATACCCCTAATCAGTGTGATGTCAACATAGCTCCTTTTGATACTAGCTTGCTTGACATTGAGATTTCAGACATTGACCGTTATGCACCTGAGTACTTGACTGCACTGTCTTCAAAGAGTGCGTTTAGAGGTTCAAATTCTATGTCTAATGAAAGTCATTCGGTTGATGCTGATGAGAGTACATTGGATAACTTTGAGAATTGCAACTCTGAGGAGCTACTTGAAGGCTGTGAGTTGGTAGAGATTGCTGGAACAGGTAAGTTGGAAGTTGAGAATGCAAAACTGAAAGCAGAACTGGCGTCTGCTATAGCTGTGATTTGTTCATTCTGGCCTGAAGTAGACTTTGAATCATTGGATGATAGTAAAGTGGATCATTTATTGAAGGATGCTGCAGAGAAGACAGCTGAAGCCTTGCACCTGAAAGATGAATATGGAAAGCATCTAAAATCTATGCTCAGGGAGAAGCAGATGCAGTGTCTTTCATATGAGAAACGCATTCAAGAACTTGAACAGAGATTGTCTGATCAGTATTCGCAAAGCCAGAAGATTTCAAATGATAAGGATGCCTCTGAATTTGGAATTTTGTCTGATAAGGTTGATATCTGCAAGCAAGAAGGTGGTAGGGGAGTCCATATGCCTTGCTCATCTCATACTGATCCCATGGATGAGGTTTCCTGCGTCTCTAGTGTTTTTGATGCAAAACTGGGTCTGTTCAATGTGCAACCTGGGAAAATGAGAGATGGGGTAGATGAAAATATGATGGATTCTTCTGCAGTACGAAATCATCTAATGGATTCATCCATGCAAGAGCTACAGCGTGAAGAACTGCTAGCCAGTGGTAAAGATGGGAAAGATAAGATGGAGGGGCAGCTGGGCATGTCACTGACAAACAGTTCTACTGCTGAAAGCATGCCTGAACCTCTTAATGTTATACCATGTGAAACAGCAGTTGACCCAGGCTTGGAAACCAAAGTCAGTGCGGAGCTGTTACTGGAATTGCAAACTGCACTTTCAGAGAAGTCAAACCAGTTGAGTGAAACAGAAATTAAGCTTAAAGCTGCTATGGAGGATGTTTCTATGCTTAAGAGGGAATTGGACACAAATCGGAAACTCCTTGATGAATCTCAGGTCTGACTCAACCCTTTTTAATGTTTTCTTTTCAAGAGATCATTTCTCAGCAATTTTTAACTCATGCATCCGGCTGTTCTGTTCTTTGTTTCTTTTATAAATGCATTCTCTCTCTCTCTCTCTCTCTCTCTCTCTCTCTCTCACACACACACACACACACATATCGAGTGGGTGGCACATATTCTTTAGTCGGTGTTTCTTAGATGACTCTTATGTTGAAGTCACGGTGAACTTAATTCACCTGATTTATATTTTTCTTTTGAATATTTTTCAACATGACTGTTCAATAGAAGTTGGTATTTAAAAAGGCTAAATTATGATCCCTAGCCTGCTTTTGTTTCCTTGAGAACAATTCTTACAAAGAATGGTCGACTTTATTTCCCTAGAGTTCTTCCCTTTTTATCTATACATAATACATACTTAAAAAAAGCTGGATTATGCTGTCGTGGTAGATACTTTGTTGCACAGATACTTGAAAATTAGGGAAGCGTGCGTATTTGATACCACACCCCTACGATACTGTCCAACATGTTGGATACTCGTTGGAGTATCATTGACTTTTCTGATTTGTTGACTGTGGGATACAGCAACAGTACTCTTATGGCCATGGATTATTCTGAAAATTTTCAAAATCTTTGGGGGTGTAGGAGGGATTGATTTGATTCCATGGATATAAATATTTGGTTTTATTAATTCTTAGCTCTTCTATATTTTGATTGTATATTTTCATGCTTTGCCCATGCCAGATGAATTGTGCGCACTTGGAGAATTGTTTGCATGAGGCAAGAGAGGAAGCTCAAACCCATCTTTGTGCGGCTGATCGTAGGGCCTCGGAGTATAGTGCACTGCGCGCATCTGCTGTGAAAATGCGTGGCCTTTTTGAAAGACTTAGGAGCTGTGTATATGCGCAGGGTGGGGTGGCTAGTTTTAATGAATCTTTGCGCACCTTGGCACAATCTCTGGGCAAGTAAGTTTTCCACACCACTAAAATTACTTTTATCTGTTTTGAACAAATTCTGTTATTCGTTTTGACAAGAAATAAAACAAATTTTATTATCTCAAATTCTCACTAATGCTTTGTCTGACGCTATATCTCATGCAACCTTGATAGCATTCCTTCTGAAAGTGTACATAACCAGGTCATTTTAATGTGAAAAAGAAATGAAATAAGTACATTGGGGAGAAACCCCCACACTAGAAAACATTATAATGGAGGAAAAGATGTCCATGTTTCCGGGAGTTTTCATGGGTACTTTAATTTAATGAATACTTTTAGATCAGTTATTGACATTGGGAGGTGACTCTGATTTTGGGCTTTGAATTGTTTCAGTTCTATTAACGACAATGAAGATGATGGTACTGTTGAATTTCGGAAATGTATTCGGGTCCTGGCAGATAGAGTTGGTTTCTTGTCAAGGCACCGTGAAGAGCTGCTTGACAAGTATCCAAAGGTTGAAGCTGCAAATGAACAACTTAGAAAAGAATTGGAAGAGAAGAAGGAGCTGGTTAAAACATTGTACACAAAGCATCAACTCGAGAAGCAGGTATTATGATTTTGTTTTTGGACAAACGATGGCGTTAGTGGGTTAACTTGAGAATCGGGTAATTGATAATTGAGGGATATTTTGTTCAACCGAAAAGAAATATTTGTTACTTGATACCAAGAAAAAGTAAAATGGTTTAATGTAATATTCTCTACTCATGGTTTAGTGAGTAGAGACATAGGCATCAACTGTGACCTGAATTCTGTTCCGGCTAAATGATGAATTAACAGGTGGTTAATTTTGCTGCAGGCAAACAAAGAGAAGATATCTTTCGGTCGCTTGGAAGTCCACGAGATTGCTGCATTTGTTCTAAACACATTTGGGCAGTACGAGGCAATTAATCGGAATTGCTCCAACTACTACCTGTCTGCTGAATCTGTAGCCTTGTTTACCGATCATCTCCCAAATCAACCTAACTACATTGTTGGACAAATTGTGCACATCGAACGGCAGACTGTGAAGCCAATGGCTCCTAGTTCAACCCGGTCTGAGCACGAGCTAACATCTGACACGGGAACCGACCGTTTGGCCTTGAATTCAGGATTGAACCCGTATGGTCTCCCTATTGGCTGTGAATACTTCGTAGTGACAGTAGCCATGTTACCTGGTACCACCACCATTCATACCCCGCCTCCTTCCTGATCCCTGCAGCGTAGGCAGATCGACGTGATGGAAGAATCCCAACTGTACATATGAACATTACTTTTAAACATTTATATATCCTTTTAGCGGGAGATTGGGACTTTGATTTGCTTTCATTCTGTACAGCTGATGATCCAATAGAATTTAATCCTCTCCCTGTTTCTGTATACATCTGGCTATTTCCTACGAACATGTACAAAAATGTGAATAATTCTGTTCAGTTTCTGTGAGTGTCATCCCGGACAGGCTCGGTCGCTCTTCGGGTTTTCGTGTTCCGTTTGCTGTTGCTCGCTTTGGTTTTTCTGTTCTCGCTTTGCTTTGTAAAACCCGAGAATTGAATACCACGCGAGCAACGTTGTGCACAAGTTACGTACATCGAACGTTATGTGCACCGAAAAAAGCCGTAGAAGCAATGCAAAAGTAGAATAAAATTGTCCATGAAACTGGTAAAAATTCAAATCGTGTTACATCCAATAATCCAAAGCATCATATATATTACACACACGACACACATATTTCCCTTCTTTTTATCATTTTACATCAGTGTTTTGCAACTCTCAAGTCTATTACCGTACACTCAAAAACAAAATCAACACCGCAATGAATGACAGGTACAAGAAAAGTTCGAAAAATATACGAAATGAATCACACAAATCGTTTAAACGGCTTCCTCCCAGCTCGTGGAGCCGCAGGCATCGAAACCGTGGAATCTATGCTCGTGTTTCCGATAGATTGCAAAGACCGGTTCTTATCTAAATTCATTGGAGAGCTGGAATCCTTGTTGTTAGAGAAAAAAGAAGCTTTGTTCCACTTGAAAGACCCAATACCTTGTGTCAAAGGGAAGGAAAGCCTCCTTTTGGACTCACTGGTCGGTGTCCCCACAAATCTATCCCTGGGATTGCTACTAGCTCGTGCTTTCGCTTTGGCTGATGCCGTGGGAGCCATGTAGTTTGGAACCGAAAATGGGGGGCAGCTTGTGAGGCTGGCATCATCCTTGAGTGGAAAACCGAAAGGGGATTCAGCTCCATCAGCTGGTGTTCTTCTGTACTTCGATAGCCCAGACCTGTTTGCTTGTGGAGTCCTACTCATATTAGTAGGAGGCGGGGTTCGTGCTGGTTTTATTGTTGTCAGATTAATGGTTGTTGCTGACGATTTTGGTGTGTCGAAATTGTTATCAAATGGAAAAGGATGTTCCCCTTGATTGCTTGACTGGGCCAGGGGGCTTGGCTTTCGCTCTGATCCTAGTCTTGGAGGAGTAAACTGAAAAGTTTTCAATGCATTGGTTGCTGGCACAGGAGGGTCTACTGGAGGGATCTGACGTTCCAACCAGTTCCACCACCACGGAAATCCCCCAGACCGGATATCAGCTATAGGTGTTTGACCTGATTTAGGAGTAGCCTTCCACAGCTGTTTTTGGTACACAAAAGTACAAGGCAACATCAAGAAATATGATAACTATCAATTGCATTAAAAACTGCACAAAAGAAACCAATTAACCCCTTAAGCCACTTTGTTCTTTTGTTTTTCTTTAACATAAAAGTGAAGAGGTCGCACTTGGTGCGATGGCAAGTGCCTTCGCCCATGAGCGGTAGGTCTCGGGTTCGAGACTTGGGAGCAGCCTCTCCATAAATGGGGGTAAGGCTAGCCGACATTCACCTCTCCCAGACCCTGCGTAAAGCGGGAGCCTTGTGCACTGGGTACGACCTTTTATAAAAGTGAAGATTGACAGAAAAGTGAACGCAGAATAACATGCAGTTGAAGAAAATGAGACTAGAAAGTGGATTCAGTTGGGTTACTACTACTAGTGCAGAAAGAATACCTGGTTGGAGTATGCGTAAGCCATTGCTCTCTCTCTTTTCATGACTGCCTCAACCTTTTTCTGCAACCTTGCCTCCACTTCCTCCTTAGTTAGCAAGCTATCATCCCATTCCTCGTTATTGGCCGTCTCAGACTAGAGCACAATCCTTGAAATTGTTAGCACTACTTTGTTTTATAGATATGTTGTGCTTAACCACATTACAGACATAGTACCGGAGTTTTTATATGTTTATTTTTCATTTTTTAGCACAAAAAGTAGAGTAATCTTCTTTTAGATTGTTATAATCATGTGAGTCTACAGGTTTCCATATCAAAAGATGGTTCATCTAATCTGTTTTGAGAACTAATGCGGCCTAAAAGATCTTGTTTCATAATATAAGATCACTATACATTTTCGGCCAATTCTCCACCAGCTTAAGCTTTCCTTGAAGTGACATAAATGCAATAAGCATCGTGCTGTGTTCAGCTTGATACATATTGCAAGGCCCATTAACCATTAACTCGACTAAGTGCTTAGCTGTTGTTCATCGGAACCATAGCTTCTATTAATTTTATGTTCTATTTACATGCGTAAGGTCCATGTTTCCCCCAAATTATTGACCAAATTAACGTACAAATGAAGAAGTGTTAGTGTGTGGATGTGCAGAGTGTAATGTTAGTGATCAACCTTATAATTGTTTTAGGGCCCCCTACACTAGCTATGAGCTTAAATGTTTGGAACCAAATGAAACAGATAGGCATGGAATAACAAACAGATGAATGGAGACATACTTGCTGGCTCAAGTTCCATTTGCCGAAGGTGCTTTCCACATCTTTGTCATACTTGTTTTGGACTTGATGTCGTGCTTGGTTTTCTAACATCTGAATCCTCCGTGACTGAATTTGAGACTGAACACGCACCGAGAGTTGCATGTATTTCATGGCATTCATCGTCTGACGCTTCACGTTCTGGCCTCTTACTACTCCTTGAAGCCTCACTAGACCCTTTAGAGCTCTAAAGCTTCTTCTTGCCTGTATAAAAAGTAGACTAAGTTCATTACAGGCTCCCAGGAAGTTCATAACCTGTAGTTAACAAAACCTAGACTTGATCCAGATCATATCAAATGCTTGCTCAAGACAACTCCGCGTGGTACCAAAACCTTCCCAAGAACGATGTAGCATGATCTTGGACAGAATGACAACTGCACAGTAATGCAGAAGTCTTTTTTTATCTTTCTCCTGTGCGCTCTACCTCTAGAGTTATACAATACACCTCTACGGGAAGAAAATGTACCTTTTAAATAAAGTTTTAATGTGTAAACCAGAAAAATGAATACAGACCAAACAAAATCTTATCTCTGGTCGCTGGTCAAACCCCTTGCCCACCACTTACATTTGAACTGCAGCTGTGCTTCTAAAAACTAATTATGCACATAAAATTTGCAACTTTATGATATAAAGTCAGGACACAAAACACCAGATTCTAGATAGCACGTGATATTATACTAACGGCTACATTTTTGGAAAATTGGTTAGTCTAGTACCTTTTACCTAAAACGTTCTCCAAAAGTGATGTCCGAATTTGAGTTATTTATTTTGACAGGGCATATATATGCATTGTCTTATGTGGCCACAGTAAGAGTAGAACCACTAGAAAGCTTTCAATTAGATGAACTGAACAGAGGGATTAGGTTTTCCTATATTGAATTCTACCTTCGTATAGTCCAGTTTTCACATTACACGTAACATCCCACCCCACCCTTGAATGCTAACGGGTGAAAAGTAAGCTTACCATATAACCTCTATAGACTGCCTGAATTTTAGTAGCTGAGGCATGGTGGTTCCTTAGAGTTGGTTCAGGTCTGTAGCTAATCTCCTTATGTTGATGAAAGGTGCTAGGAGATGGAGCTCTTGGAGGAGGAGCTCTTGGAGGAGGGGGAGCTCTTGGAGGTGGAGCTCTTGGGGAAAGAGCCCTTGGAGAAGGAGCTCTTGGGGAAGAAGACCTTGGAGAAGCAGCCCTTGGTGAACCAACCCTCGGAGAAGCAACTCTAGGAGGCACAAATGGTGGGGTCTTTGGTTGCTCATCAGGTGTAGGAGGCCTAAAAGTTACTCTTTGTTGCTCCCTCTCAAAATCCCCAAAAATTTTCTCAACACTGCTTGGTTCTCTGAACAGCGGAATGAATGAATTGGTCTCTCCACGATTTAGTTTCCCAAGCCCCTTCTTCTTTTCTTTTGTGTTTTTCCTCTCCGAACCCTGCAATATGATCAACATTGAGATTTAGTTTGAGTTAGCGAATATTTTGCACGTTTTTTACCTCTGCACTCGAAAAGCAGAAAAAAAACTGATTATGCACTACACAAATTTAAAAGAAAAATGTGCACCACTCTAATCAAAGTTGAACCGTCTTTTGTTGGAGACATACAATAAACTGAATTGAACGTATAAACTGCAGTATGAATTTATGATTGTTTTATCGCCAAAAAAACAATCATATTGTAAATACTAAACACCATCTATACACAGTTCTCGCTAGTACAAATGCTACAAGCACATTCATTACAGTTAGCAGCTGACTCATGTTTCTGAGACAAGCCCCCGAATAGACTTATTTAAAAGTTAGAAATTTGGGAAAAAGTAGTCCGAATAGAACCACAATTACAAAAGGGCAACCTTTGATTAGTCTGCCTATGTGAGACATTCAAACAAGTTGTGATATAAATCAAGAAAACTCCATTGGAAAAAGAAATAGGCCATATTCTCTTACATTGACTGCCTTGTCCTTGTCCTTGTCCTTGTCCTTGGAATGAGGAGAGAAAACCCTCCTTATGGCGGAAAACCAACTCCCTTTCTTTCCCATGTTCCTAGCATTACCGTTCCTACCTGAAAGGAACAAGATAGAGCACTTGAGAATTTACAGGTGCTAGTAAGTTACATTTTTGCATAGTGATGAAAACATCTAATTTGGATCGATGTTTCGATCACTAACAAAAGAAGCCTGGCTTAAACAAAACACGCATATACGTACATATATATCAATTTGAATTATGTGTCCCCTTTGATTGTTTAAGCTTAATGTCCCCATCCACATACACTAATCAGAGGGGGGGGGGGGGGGAGGGGACATTGACAGACAAACCAACCATCAGGCATCAATTAATTTGTTAAATTAAAAATGATTCAAAACTAAAACAATTACTAGATTGATCAGCAGCGCAACATTGCTGTATCGAAGATCGTTAACTTCCATGGAAGAAGAAGAAAGCAAGAAAGAAATCCTTGTACAGGAAGGCAGACAGACAGACAACAAGAAAAAAACACATATTATTGATGAACTATCAAATCAGATGATAATCCAGATCCTATGATTTAACAAAAGTACAAACACCCATGAAAGTGAAATTAAGGACATCATTATCGTTCCTTATTTAACTTACTCAATAAATTAAGAAAACCAGACAACCAAAACACAAACCAAACAACAACAACAACAGAATATCAAGATAATATTATTTATTTATCCAAAAAAATAAAAATAAAAATAAAAACAATTTTCTTACTTTTACAAACATGAAATCACATCCCAAGAAGAAAGGACTCACAGGAGAATCAAATCCCAAGTCAGAACTCAGAACTCAGAAGAGAACAATTGCTCTGACAGCAAGACTCTTTTCTCCTTCTTTTTTTTTAAATTCTCTTTTTTTATATATAATTAAATTAAATTATTTAAAATTGAGAACCATTTTATATGCATCTGCTGCTCCTCCAAGACAAAAAATAATAAAGATAATTAGACAGAGTAAGATAATGATTCAAGCAAGGCATCTGTACCTTATACCTCCTCCTCCACCTCCAAGACGACCAACCAAGCTTCCAAAGACAGCACTCGGCCGGATCCCTTTACAAATCAGCTGCTGCTACAACCAGAAGGACAGACAGACACGCAGAAAGAGCAAGCAACGAGAAGACGGAAGAGTCTCTCAGCCTCCCCCTCCTTTGTTTCTTTTCCCCATCAAAAAGCTTTTCTTTTTTCTTTTTCTTTTTCACATATATTATTAATCAAAATGAATGGTTAGCGGTAGTTGCTTATGATGGAATTATGACTCTCTCTCTCTCTCTCTCTCTCTCTCTCTCTCTCTCTCTCCAACTTTGAATCTGGTTCTTGCTGGTATGAAAGAATGGATTTTACTTTTCAACTTTCCCACCCTCTGCCTTTTGCTGGATTTATAAGCCTTTAGATTTGTGTGTCTGTGTGTGTCATTGTGTGTCTGATGCCATGATGATGGAAGTGAGAGAAAGAGAAATAGAGGTTGGCCACTTTCTCACTCAATGTGCCCAACTTCAACTTAACTTTACTTCAATGGGAAGACTATTTTGGCCACCACACCAGATTATTCCCACTTATTACAACACTTGGCCTCCCTTCACTCTCTATGTTTTTTTATTCTCTTAATTTATTACACTATTTCTCTACTTGATATTACGCCACAATAGTATTCTTCTTTATTTACTCCTAAATTAGGAGTCTTAGAGCATTTTTAAAGAGATGTCAAAACTACCATGTAGACGTACAACATCGAACCTTCAATTTCTTATGTGGCGCTGAATCAATTGAAAGCAAAGCCTTTTGCTGTCAAATTTGAAAGCAGATGTCAAATTTATTAAATAATTTTTTAATAGATTAATATAATATAATAAATGTTGTTATGTTTTTCAAGTATTTGATTGGTTGCCTCAATATTGGATGCCACAAAAAGATAAAAAAATTGTTAAATAACGTAATTATTAACATATCGGGTAGAGTAAAATATTGTGCAAAATATTAAATTACCACATAAACCATCAAACATCATTTTGATATTTAAAATTTGACATCTTCTTTGAAAATGCTCTTAGGTATCGTTGACACAAGGTCTTGCAAAGGAAGCCCATTAATACCTACAAAGTCGACATATCAAGCTATTAAGCGCATAGACCAGCCTAAGAGCTTTTATTTACCGAGCGGTGCGTCAAGGATGGCTGAAGAGCATTGGCACCAACAGCTCAAGCTAATAAACTATCAATCCTCAATGCCGACCATGAGGACCGAGCTTTCACTTAAAGTACTTTCCGACTGCTTCATCCGAATGAAAAACCTAACAACTTTCTACCATGGAGCTCCAAGAGACAGGTGCAAACGTCAATTGCATTCCACTCGTCGATCATCAATGTGGAAGGAAATCTACAGTGGGACCCAAGTACTGTCAAATTAAGCGCTTGGTCTGGTTACTTTCCGACCGTACACAGTCGAGCGCTGAGAAGATAGAATTGTATGTATGATCATGACATAATAAGATTTTCAAAACTCATAAATCACAACATCAACAATGTATGTAATATTTGCATTTTCTAAGCAAAAGTCATGGCATGATATACAAGCATTCATAAAAGCAATTATGAAAACCATATACATGATATGTAGTTTGAAAACAAAAGCTCACTTACTAATACGTCGTTTGATCGTAGCCGCCTTGTCCTGCCTGCCTTTTGAGATGGGGCATGATCTTTGTTACATTGTCAAATGATCAAAAACCTACCCATAAAACAACTGTGGTGTCTCAGATCAAATGACAATTTTGTATTATTGCAAGTTATGAGTTTTTATATGACATGTATATAAAAACTCTTCGTTGATCGTAGTTCAATGAACTTAATAATTTGAACACCTATGTGTTCGTCTTAGTGTCTAACACTAATGACTTGAGACGAGTCATACTTATGATTAAGTGGACATAACACATGCTAAACCTTCCTACACTAAACAAGAATTTAACAACATAAGTATTCCAAAACCTATTAAGCAACTTTCAAGGCATATTCTACCAAAATTTTCATTGTTCCAAACTTTTTTATATTTACAAAGAAAAATATATTAATGAGGAGTGAACGATAAGATTATTTTTAGTACCAACAACATTATCTGTACTAAATATCTCCACATTTTAATTAGTGAGTTTCACTAATTTGTTTCTTACCCTTCTATTGATGCACAAAACCGGAGGTCTTGGAACAACGTAAATCCGACCGTGAATTTGCAAGAAATGTAAATAACACAAGGTGTATCGTGGTTCACCCCAAGGTTTAGGTTACGTCCACACTGATATTGTATTTCTGAGGGAGAGAGAGTTTTGAGAGTGAGAGCTTTGAGAAGGGGTGAGAGGGCCCAGGAATTGGCATTTTCCAATTGTGAGGGTGAGGAGTCCTTTTATAGAATAAGGGCTCCTCACTTATTACATATTTGCCCCTTCCTTTATTACATAATTACATTTAAGTCCCCCGAGTATATGTACGAGATCTAAATACGAAGGCCCTAAGTATGGTATAAACAGTAGTCCCATAAGTCTTCAATCAAGAGAGTCTTTTGGCTGGAGACTTGAAATTCAGTCCATGTGTGGGCCGAAGTAACTAGATGTTGTCTTGAACTGATACTTGATATGAGGCGGTGCTCAAAGTGAAATGATGCTCAACTATAAGTAGCACATGTTGCGAGGCTGCTCGGCTTGTGGCTTATGTTGCCTTGGTTGGCTCGACTTGTGGTGCTTGAAGGTGAGGGGGTCCCTTTTATAGAATAAGGGCTCGCTCCTCAATACATATATGATGGGCTAGAGTTGATGCTCGCGGCGAAGCGATAGCTCAGTAGGCGGTGATGCTCTCTAATGGTGGTGAGAGAGTCTCTTTTATAGAATAAGGGCTCGCTCTTCAATACATAAGTGATAGGTTAGGAGTGATGCTTGCATCAAGGCGGTTGCTCAACTGGTGGCGTTGCTCTCTAATGGTGGTGAGGGGGTCCCTTTTATAGAATAAGAGCTCGCTCCTTAATACATAAATAATGGGTTAAGTCCCCCAAGTATTTTTCATGAGGCCCAGTTAAGGCCCAATATATGATACATAATGTAGTCCCCCAAGTCTTCGGTCAATAGAGTCTGTTGGCTGGAGACTTCAAATTGAATCCATGTATGGGCCGAAGTGGCGGTTGTTCGAATGCGGTATTTGTATATCCTGCATTGAAGCTTTGTAGGTGAAGCTTTGCAAGTGAAGCTTTGAAGCTAGAGCTTTGTAAATTAAGCTTTTGAAGCTAGAGCTCTGTAAATGAAGCTTTTGAAGCTGATTGACATAAGTGACGCTCATGAATATTTATGTTGATTGACATGAGTAATGCTCATGGATGTTGTCATGAGTGATGTTCATGAATGTTAACATGAGTGATGGTCATGAATGTTGACATGAATGATGGTCATGAATGTTTATGTATGATTGTCATGAGTGATGCTCATGAATGTTTCTGTATGAATGACATGAGTAATGCTCATGTATAATTTGGAGTACTGGGCATACTTTTGATCACCTGGTTAGTGGCATGAAGAGAGTACGGGTTGTACATTTCATCACCTGGTTGGTGGCATGAATGGCTAGTTGCCAAATGATATTAGAGTACGGGTTGTACATTTCATCACCTGATTGGTGGTAATAGCGGCAGATTGCCGAATAATTATGGAGTACTGGGCTTACTTTTGATCACCTGGTTGGTGCTATTTTGGGCTTATGGGCCTTCACTATCCACACAACATTCCAGCCTATTTATTTTGGGCTTTGCTTTTTTTTTAATTTTTTTATTATTACCCTCTGATTGGGTTTATACAGATGTCTCCGAAAGATAAGAAAAATAAATTACATGTTTTCAGCATGTTGATGGGCATCTTCTGGTCCAACAGAAAGTGGAGACGGGAAAACTTGGTGGGCATCTTCTTATCTTTAATCATGTTATCCCGTGGGATAGTGGAGTAGTGGAATAGTAGAGCATCTTCTTTTCGGCTTTTCCTTTTCTTTTTTGCTTTTCTTTCTGATTTTCTTTCTGTTTCTTAACCCTCTATTTCTGTCTCTGAGTTGTCATGCATGTGCACCCTTGAATCTGCAGGTTGGCCACGATGGTGATGCTGTGCTGGTATCGTGCCTTCTGGTAGCATCTTCGGATTGGGTTATCCTCCTGCGTCGGCTTCAGCTTCTGGCTCAGAAGCTAACTCAAAATCCAGCTTTCGTTTATGCTCACATATTGGCTTGCCCAGAAGAGTTTCTGGTAGCATCTTCGAACTGTCATAGCAAACAATTTACTGCAATATCCGAAAAGGTAACACTTCCCAAACGTTGTAATGGAACCGATAGCCCAAGTGCTTAACTCTTTCTCCAACTCCTGCCCCGAAGTCCCGAATTTGAAATCCAAGCAGAGTTTCAACAAAAACACCTCTGCCATAACAACTCCAGCCAAGTAATTCACATTCTCCCTCATTAAGCCCTCCAAAAATGTCACTACTCACTAAAGGCAAGAATGACTCCAACCCCTCATTTGAGTTTATCCAAACACGAATTAAGCCCGAAAAAGGCGTAATCAAACTGCCCGAATCTTCGAAAGAACATAGATTTATATAGCCAAGATTCGTTCCCACAAAATCCCTAACATTTCTCATCACTTTCTTCTCTTTCTTCCATGACAAGTCCATCTTAAACAAATCAACACCCACATTGTACACCTGGCGAACCACCGGAGCGAGCATTGCGACACTCTTGGAAGAATCGCAAGAAGCAGAGCACATCGACAACAGCTGAAACAAGTCATCTGCGATCGATACTCGGTCCAAATGGTCGTCTTTCGGATGATTCCAGCTGCGAAAGGCCAATGCCACATAGACCCAGGTTGATTTGAGATGCGGGTCGACTTGAGCTTGCATCTTTTCGTAGAATTCCTCAGCAAAGTCGGAGCATTTGGGGCTTTGCTTGGGAATTTCGGATAAAAGGTTTTGGATTGATTGGGTTAGCTTGCGGTCGTAGTTTTTGCCGATTAGGGTTTTGATGTTTGGTGTATTTGGGGAATTTGTGGAATCGGTTAGATCGAGAGTCATGATTGAATGCTGAAATGCGACCAATTTGTTATCTTGCCCGCCACCTCCTCTTACTATGTCTGCTACCCACGCTAGCAGTTCATCCATCTCTCTTCCTCTTTCTCTCTCTGCAGAGTACAGATAAGGTTAAAGCAGTGCACGCACATACACACAGAGTGTGTGTTTTGGTGTTGATGGGTCTTGGTTTTGGGCCAATTGAGACTTAGACACTTCTGAGACAGAGCAGATAAGAAAGAAGAGGGGGGTCGGTGTCTCTTGGGTTTTGCAGATCCACGGTGGACAATGGTGAGATGAAAAATGAGAGAAAACCGACATAGCTTTTTGTGTCGTTTCCCACAGACGGCGTCAAATGTTGATGCACAAAACTGGAGGTCTTGGAACAACGTAAATCCGACCGTGAATTTGAAATGTAAATAACACAAGGTGTATCGTGGTTCACCCCAAGGTTTGGGCTACGTTCACACTGATATTGTATTTCTGAGGGAGTGAGAGCTTTGAGAGGGGGTGAGAAGGCCTAGGAATTGGCCTCTTCCAATTGTGAGGGTGAGGAGTCCTTTTATAGAATAGGGGCTCCTCACTTATTACATATTTACCCATTCCTTTATTACATAATTACATTTAAGTCCCCCGAATATTTGAACGAGATCTAAATACGGAGGCCCTAAGTATGGTATAAACACCTTCCATGTAATTTACGTCTTGAATTCTCAAATTGTTAACAAATAAAAGTGATCTAAATGCCTATTGTCACATTCCGGCCCGGGCCCCCATACATTCTGAGCTCGACTCTGCCGTATCACGATATTGTCCTTTTTGAGCCCCGACCACGCCCTCATAGTATTGTTTATGGGAACTCACACGAGAACTTCCTAATGACTCACCCATTCTGGGATTGCTCTCGCGTGAACCCGCTTAACTTCGGAGTTCCGACGGAACCCAAAGCTAGTGAGCTCCCAAAAGGCCTCGTGCTAGGTAAAGATGGGAATATACATTTAAGGCTTACAGGATTCACTTCCCTGAGCAATGTGGGATGTTACAATCCACCCCCTTAGGGGCCCGACGTCCTCGTCGACACACCTCTGGCCAGGGATTGTCTCTGATACCAAATTGTCACATCCCGACCTAGGCCCCCACCACATCCCGAGCTCAACTCCGCCGTAGCACGATATTGTCCGCTTTGGGTCCCGACCACGCCCTCACGATTTTGTTTTTGGGAACTCACATGAAAACTTCAAAGTGGGTCACCCATCCTGGGATTGCTCTCGCGCGAACTCGCTTAACTTCGAAGTTCCGACATAACCCGAAGCATGTGAGCTCCCAAAATGCCTCGTACTAGGTAGAGATGAGAATATACATTTAAGGCTTACAGGATCTATTCCCCTGGGCGATGTGGGATGTTACACCTATCATTTGACAAAATTTAGAGGCATTTTATTAAGTCGTTTCGTGATTTTTTAAAAAAAAAAATTACATTTCTTGATTAATTCTTAAATTTTTAACATATAAGCTCTTGATAACTTGACATTTCAATGGAAATAAGTGTCAAACTCAATACTTGAGCAAAATATTCTTATCATATTAACGAAAATTGATATGATAATTGGGGCAATGACTTCCTAACTTTAGCATAATTGGAGTTTTGGTTCTTAAATTAAAAATTCATGAGCATTGATTCGTGAATTTATTACAATGTGGAGCAGTGATCCTTTTGGTAACAACATTGGAACTTTCATCACTTTTTTTGCCTCGTTAAACCCTTTACTTTGGAAGAAATATTTAATGATGTTATTGAATAGGATCATTGCTCCATACTCATATTTTTAGTTCATCACTTAAACCTCAAATTGGGCTAAAATCCAAATATCGTTGCTAATTGCTTTTTCTATAAAAGCTATAGATGTGAGAGAGTTTTGCTAGTTTACTATTTAATTCAAGAGTGGTGATATCCACACATCCAATTTTACTTTTCACATATCATTATAAATTTTCAGATATCCCATCAAATGAATTGAACAAAATTAATGAACAAAAATTAACAAAGTATATGGAATGTAAAAATAAAAGTGTGAATAGCCACCCTTAATTCAAACAAACAAACCCAAGTAAACCAAAAAAAAAATGTAGCCATAAATTGGGTTGCAGTATAGGAGATGAAAGTCGACCCTTCATCACAATTATCTTCTCTTTTCCATTACTTTTACTCTACGATCCAAATTTCCACGCACACTTCCCAAACTATGCTACAAAGATGACCCGTGTGTTGAAAGTTGGTTATATTAAAAAGATTTTTGTTCAATTTCAAATATTTTTTGTCTTTAATGATAATGGAATACGGTGATACATATGACGTTTTATCACAATAACAGAAAACAATTATATCTATTCATCATGATGCAAGTATGACTCCCATTAATTCCCCTCCTTACTAACAACTAAGAGCTCGTTTTGAAGCACTTTTAAAATGATTAAAAACACTTTTGGTTGAATTGATTTTTAGCTTCCAAAAACATGTTAGATGTTTTTTGGAAGAAACATCAAATATTTGATTCTTGCAAGAAACATTTAAAGTGTTTTTTCGAGATCCACTTAAATTTTCACTAAAAATTGGTTTCAAAATTTTATCAAAAACGATTTCAATCATATTAAAAACATTTCCCAGCTGACCGTCTTAACTCATTAGAGCTATCTTTGATAAATAAAAAAAGGAGTATGGGATGGAATTGACAATACATATAATTAAAATTAAGTGGCAAAAAAAGAATGGAAGGGGTCGTTGGTATAGGAATTGGATCCTCTCCGAGACAAACTCTCGGGATCCTCTTGACAGGGGTTAGTGGGCCGTTGTATTTTTATCCAACGAATACAATTATTATAACTTTTAAATGATCCCCTGTTTGTAGCCGTTGGATAAAAATTCAACGGTCCACTAACACCGATCAGAAGGATCCCGAGGGGTTGCCTCGGAGAGGATCCAATTTCGTTGGTATATATACTAAATATTACTTTGTGACAATATTAAATGCTACTAGTCCACATAACGTGCGTGACAATATGATAATGCATATCACGGACAAGAGAGATGCAACAATGTTTAATTAATTTATTCCTCTTAAATAATAAATAGTCAAAAGATTTTCCTAATTATGGATATTAGTTTTGTTAGGTCAACTACGTTGTTCAACCAAACCTTATCGCCTTTTAGATACTTTTTTTTTCTTTCGGAATTAACCTTTTAGATACCTTAGGCGACCTAAAAGATCAAGAAAGAAAAATAGTATTTCTTTTTTGTTTTAGCCAAAATGATCAGAGAGATTAGCATAATTCCTTATTTTGGTCTCTGAAATTTAAAATTGATAGAATTAGTCATTAAGTTTGTTAACAATCAATCATTTTTATCATTTTATGAAAAATTTTCGTTAAATAAGGAGAAAATAACAAAAATACCTTCAATTTTTTGTCAAATCATTTTGGCCAATTGTTTATTAAATTGAGTGATTTTTATCATTTTGGTCCTTATTTAATAGATATTTTCACACAAGAACCAAAACGATTGATGGTGGACAAACTCAGAGACCACTTATTTCGATTTCAAATCTCATTGACAATTTTGGATTAAAAAAAACCTTTCTTTTTAGTATTTCTTTGTAGACTATATGTGTCCGTTTTTTAATTACAAAAAAATGTCTTAATGATTTTAAATTTTTCTAATTTTTTTGTAAAGATGATCTATTAATGATGCTACAATATAAACAGTTCGGATCGTTAAGATACATTATGAAATATATGTCAAAATGTGTATAAAAAACGTATACCAGATCTGCCACTTAGTACTACGGTCTAGTGGTATTGTTCTTCACTTGTAAGTAAAATGTTTTAAGTTCGATTTTTGTCAAAGACGAATTTAAACCATATTATTGCTAGCCTATTGTAAGACTTACCTCACTTTCACATCCTTTAGCTAGATAATATCGTTTATTAAAAAAAATGTATACTCGATCCTAACCCACTAAGTAATTCAATTACATTTATCATTACTAAAAACAAAAGACAGAGTCCAAAATGGAGCTTTGTCTTCATCAATTTATCATTACAAGTCATGCGTCTTCATCAATTTAAAAAGGTGAGAGTGTTGTCTTGTGTTATGTACCACCAAGGAAGACACCGGAGTTGTCTCAAACAAAAACCTTGGACGCTTGGAGCCATGAATATGCAGGCTATGCGTAACAACACCATGACGCATTTTGGGTTTAAAAATCCCAAAACACAAATCATGCCAGCCAACTGGGCTCAAAACATGCAATATCTTGCTGAATGTTGAGTTATAACAAGGCTTAACAGGAAGTGTGTCGATAGGAAAAATGGGGTTTAGGGTAACAATAACGTTAGTGGGTTAAACAGTTATCTGTTAGGAGAAAAAGACTTGGTAGAAATCGAACCCGTACCAGAATAAATTTATGTTTCTATTTCATATTATATTTATTTGCAATTGCTAGTGAATTTCTCTTTCTATTTTCATATTATATTTATTTGTTTTGTCCTTATTAATATTTTTTTTCGTATTCTAATTACTGTTATCAAGAAAAGTATATATCTCTGTTCCAACAAGAGAAATGATAAAGAGTCTCAAAACGGGACTATGGACTCTCCGACACTTCATATTTTGGCACAATATTTTTTAATGTTGGGACAAGAATTGTGTCAATAATATGAGGTGGTAGAGAGTTCAAAGAGAGTCCACTTTTGAGAAAGTCTTCTTAACATTTCTCATTCCAACAATCTTATACACAGAAAATATGTTATGGAGCAGTTAGTCATTATGAGTGGTGTAAGAATAATTATGAGTGTCAATATCTTTGTAAATCAATCACTTGATTCTCGAGTAACTTAATATTTAGGTGACTTGATTGTCGAAGTGATCTTATGGCCAAATATGGTTAGAGTAATAAAGTCTTAACTTCTGATTAACCTATTACGTGATCCCTATTTAGTAAAGGCTTATTATGGTGGGATATAAAATATATAATTGTGAATATGAGTATTTCTCATTTAATAATAGACATGATTGAGAAATATCTTAGCAACTATATAAAGATTGTGTTTGCTCTCACAATAATTGTTCTATTATGTGTTAAACCCTATTCATAGCAAAAACATATAGTTTGGAGAGGGTAGAAGACATTCTTATGCATACGCCGATTCCTCTATAATCCGGAAGAGCCATGTTTTCCGTATTCTACAGGTAAGATCAATATAATTAGTTCCTCTCTATTTTATATTGATTCATTCATTATATTAGTGATCATAATGTCTGTTCTTGTGATTTTAGAATCGGTAATGTTAGAAAGACTAAATTTGCAAACTAAATTATGTGTCACTAATAAAAATGACCACGTTTATCAACACTTAAGTAATAAACCAATCATCAACTTTCATGTCTTTTAGTTTCCAACATTTAGGTTACAAATTTAGTCTCCCTAGCATTACTCTTTGAAAATATGTCTAACAAGTAGCACCAAGAACCCTCGTACCAAAAAGCCACAAAATTGTAAGGGATGAGACTTCTAAAGTTGGCAAAGCAAAAGATGTTGTCCTACATAACAACTAGGGGTGGGTTCAAAAAACCGAAAACCGAAAAAAACTGAGAACCAAACCGAACCGAGACCGAAAAAAACCGAACCAAAAACAGTCAAACCGAACCGAACCAAACCGAATCGAATATATATTTAATTATTTTTTTATAATATTTTAATTATAAAAATTAAAAAATCTCTAAAGTTCTGGAGGCATGTGGGTTTGAACCCGTGCGCTCCAATTGAGAGGTTTCAACGAAACCAACATGGCAACTGGTTTTGTTTTGTTATAGTTGTATAACTATACTATTTATAAATATATAAATCTATAGCCTTTTGTGCAATTAGAAATCAACAAAACCCTAGCCACTAGTAGTAGCAGCCATACCTTTTCTTTTTTCATTCCCCTCTTCTCTCTCTCTCGTCCCTGCGCCTCCAAACTCCCTCCTTGTCCATGCCTCCAATTTCTCCATTCTTCTCCATTCTTCTCTCTCCGTTTCTCGATCTTCTCACTCCAGGGTAAGATCTCCAATCTCTCTTATTTATTTTGTCGATTTATGGGTTTTTTTAGAGTAAATTCCATGGAGGGAATCTGAAATTTTGGTGTAAATTTATGGGTTGTTGTTTTGTTTTGTATTGTAGATTTGTTTGATTTTTGTGTTGTGAGAGTCTCACCCATTTCTTTCCCTTTCTTTTTTTCTCCCTTGATATCATTATTTGCTTATCCCCTTTTTTCGCAATTCTTTTCTTCATTTTTGCATACTCCTTTTTCAATTGACCTTTTTTGTTTGTTTTTGATGATTTTTTTTTGTCAATGTTGATTTTTAAATTCCGTTTGAAGTTCAATTTTTTTCTGGGTAATGTTTCCAATTATTTTTGTAATCTTTATATTTTTCGGTGGATTTTTTATGACTAAAGTTTTAATCTTTTCGTTTTGCAGTGGGCACTGAAGTTGGGTGGATGAAATCCTTTTCCTCCTCAAATCACAGGAACAAGAAACAGTTGTTGCATGCCTCAAATCGTTACTGTTTCGACGAGGGTTAATGGAGAGAAAGGGTAAATTTGCAGCCGAATGCTGAAAAAAAATGTGCTTCAAGCTCCAGATATTAAAAAAAAAAATCATGAAAAAACCGAAAAAAACCGAAACCGAACCGAAAAAAGTCAAAACCGAAAAAAATCGAACCGAAAAAAAATCGGACCGAACCGAACCGAAATTTCGGTTTGATTTCGGTTTTAGCAAAAAACCGAACCGTTTCAAACCGAACCCAGCCCTAATAACAACATTAAATCTTGCACATGTTGTGAAGGAAGAGTCTCATTTTTGACAAAAAAAAAACCCTGACAATGACACTATAAGTGCCATTGATGCTTCGACTCATAGTGAATTTTTTGTGCAAAAATTACATTTTTAAAGGACTAGATGATACTCTTCACAATGTGTATGCATCCTGCAAGACATCCAAAGAACTATGGTTGTCATTGGAGAAGAAATACAAAACGGAGGATGCAGGCTCCAAAAAGTCCGTTCTCGAAAAATTTCTAGATTTCAAGGTGACGAATTCCAGACCAATGGTCAAACAAGTTGAAGTTCTTCAGATCATAATTCTTGAAAAAGATGTGTTAGAGAAAGAGAGTGTGGCAGTTCTCCTTTTGACCACAAATAATAATTAAGAGAAAAAAGACAATGAGGGGAAAGTTGAAAATGTTTTAATCCTCCTCCTGAACCTGAGCCGTAACCATTCTACTAAGAGGACTGGGGCCAAGCCTCTTCCTCCTCATCACACTTCTCCTCCTTATGACTTCCATTTGATTTCTCCTTCTAACTTGCATCATTGCCTCTTCTTCTACAACAAACCTTCTCATCAACACGTCGTCGGTCAATGACTTTCCTCGAAACACTCTTCTGATTCCTTGGTCGGTACTAAGTCGTCTTGCGCTCATTGCTTGTTGTGGTGCTTGTGCAGTAGTACTGCTACTAGTTGTACCAAGTGGCTTGGAATACGATCGCGTTCTCGGGTAACTATTGCTTCTTCTTGGGGGAAGCTCGGCTCTGAAAACCTCATTGTAGGAAGATATTGGTGCACAAAGGCACACCCTTGTAAATGAAGTGGCAACCTTTAGAGAGGTACATTTTCGCAGTTTGTTGGCATGTCTAATATTATTGTTACTGGAACTCGAACTCGAACTGGAAGCTGCAGAAAAAGTGTGATTGTTTGTTCCAGTAGCAGTACTACTGCCACCACTTTGGACATTAGGCGTGCTTGGTTTATTTCGTGTTTCGGTTTCAGTTTTCGGTTCCAAGTGCCCACTCCTAACATTAACAATGGTTTTCCACAGCGTGGATGAAGTTGATGCTGGAACTTGTGTGGACTTGGAAGTATTGCTGATGCTTCTCCACAAACTGCCCATCTCAATTGCTCTTTGATACCAAGGCTTATTCCTATATATTAAAAAACAAATGCATTATATTAACTGTAATATCCCCAAGATAACTATCTCACATGCACCAAATAAAAAAACTTGTCAATATGAAAGGAAGCGTCTCAATTTATATTGTCTGATTAATACGTATAAGATAAGTCATTCAGTACTACGGTTTGGTGATATTCCTCTTCACTTGGAAGTTAGAGGTCTTAGGTTCGAATATTGTGGATGGCGAATTCAATACCAAATTAGGCTGTCCATTGTGTGGCTTAACCGAACTCCCATTCATTTTAGTGTAAAAATATCAATGTACTAAAAAAAATACGTATCAAATAGAGATGAAGTGCAAATTATAAGATTATGTTAGTTGTGTCAATAGGTACGAGATAAAGACAATGAAAACATCTATGAATGCATAAAACATAGAGATAATTAGACATAAGATCAATTACGTAGTTAATAATTAGGTTTAATCCTACATATTTATCTTATTATTTTAGGTCCATTCACTTTTGGACCTACTTAATAAAATTTTTTTTTTTTATTATGAGTCAACTTATTTCTTAGGGAATTTTAACGAAAAACTCTCGGTACTGTTCACTTTAACGAAAAACCACATTTTTACATTAAAAAGTCAATCCTAGTACTATTCAGTTTACCCTTTATTTTGTCATTATTGTTAAAACTCAAAGTTTTTAAGCAATTTTCTTTAGTTTTCCTTATTTTTTAGCCTGGATACCGTTTATACCCTAGGATATTAGGAACTTTAACGAAAAGGTTATGATGCTATTCACTTTAACGAAAAATCACATTTTTACACAAAATATCAATAATTTTTTATCACATTAGATGGTTAATCAATATAGTATACTTATGCGGGTATACTACATGTTTGTACCATATTGATGTATCATCTGATGCGTCAAATAATGTATGCATATCGTATCAATTAATGAGTTTATCTGATTAAATATCAACTATATGAATCTCTTATCACATTATATGGTTCATCACTATAGTATACTTATGCAGTCTCTGTAACATTACTCATCAAGTAATAATAACGTTGGAGATAGGAATGATAGGTGGCTTGGATTTAGGGATGAAGCGAGTAGTCTACCATTTAGAATCAGTGGCTTATGGGGTAGTATTTCAAAATGAGTAATGCTAGGGAAATCAAAATTTTAAACTAAATTTGCAAATTAAATAATGTGTCAGCAATATAAAATAAGAACGTTAATAAACACTTAAATAATAATCAAATCATTAACAGTCACATCATTTGATTTAAAATTTTGACAATCCTAGCATTACCCTTTCAAAATATCATAGCTGAATCTGAATCCTCGCCGGATCCTCTTTGTGAGGATCCCGGAGATTCGTCAATCATGTTCGTTTATCGTATATCATGCGGTCAGAAATTATTTCAAATATTTTTATTTAAAATTAAATATAAACAGTATTTGACAAAAATTATGTACTATAAACAGACACGATTCATTGATCTCTAGAGTTCTCACCAAAAGGATCCGGAGAAGATCCTGTTGGATGTAAATAGTCTATGTGGCAGAATTTTTAATTGAGTTGGACCGCATCTTTGTAAGTAGATTAGATGGACAAGACCCAAAGTGATGTTAATGAAATGGACCGAAAACCATAAAACCCCTGAAATAAATGATTAACTTTTGTCAATAGGCATGAATTAGCATTCCAAAATTATATTCTCCGTTCTCTTTAGTAGACTAGCATAACACTCTAACCATTGGATATAGTAAATATTAAACTCAATATATATATAAATTATATACAAAGCAGCAATTACTTAATCAACATTGAAGAAGCATGCAGGACTCAAATTAATTGTGCCATAACATTCATGTAAATATGATTAGGCTTAATTAGATTAATAGTTCCTGCGGTGATAGAATAGTTGGAAGATAGCCTTTGTGATAAAAATAATAATAAGAAGAAGAATTTAAACTCCATGTAGTGAAATCTGTTAGGATTTTAACCCAAAATTGAAAATTTCCTCAACTCTCCATTAATTGTTAGCACGTGAGACTCATATGTGAGACTAAAAAGATAAGTTAGTCTCACATGTAAGCCTCATGTGCTAACAATTAAAGGAGAATTCCGTTTTAGCCTAATATGTGTGGCTCATGTGCTAATAATCGAAGGAAAGTTGATGAAAATTTCAAATTTGGGCATAAATTCTAACAAATTTTATTATATGAGCTTAAATCCTAATTTTTTAATCACATGAATTACCTTCCAACTACAATATCACCAGATACTAATAATCCATTTAGGCCATATGATTATGTACCTACAAGCTTACAATGTGCGCAGGGTGTGCATGTTGAGAGAGAGAGAGAGAGAGGGGCGGGCAATGGGCATACCTTGCTTGTGAGTTACTTGGATCTTGCATGAACAGATAATGCAGGTCCAGGTGAAGAATAATGAGATGGGAGAGGAAGAAAGAGGAGGAGAAGGAGGAAGAAGAAGTTTCATTTGGGTTGATGAGAATAATGTGGAGGACCCTGCAGCTGCTTTTGCTCCAATTTCTGATCCAAAGATGGAGAAGATAGAGATGGCAATGTGCTCCTTTTTCTTTACTCCATTTCTTTATTACCTCTTTTTCTTGGCAACTTGGCAGGCCTGACTCCTCCAGAGAGAGAGAGAGAGTTTCAAAATTCAAAATCTCTTTGCTTTATGAATCATGATGTAACTACTAAAGCTCCCCTTCATAACTTTCAAAGGAAATCATTTTGGTTTGTGATATTTCACGAATTCTTTTTCTCTTCCTGATACTTCGTGTTTATTTTTTACTTTTGAATTAAAAAAATCACATGAGAACCACTGGATGTATTTAAATTAGGATTGGGTTGGTACAGTTATCATACTAAAATTTTAATATCAATTACCATACTAAATTTTTGATATCTCAAAATACATTGCTGTGTCAAACTTTTGATACACCAAATTTTGATATATCAAATAATTCGGTTAGTATAGTATAGTATAGTAATGACAATATACCACTTTGATTTGGTTGTTATGATATGATAATTCATGTCATATAAACAATAGCATGCATAAAGAAAAGAAAAAAATGCGAATAAATCTTATATGTGACAACCCATCCTAAATTTTACATTTATATTAATTTTAAAAGCGTGATTTTACGAAAATGCCCCTAGAGGCGGGGGTATTGACTTTCATTGATCAGCGTATAATGAGGTGTACGAATTAATCCTTTAGCGTTTTCCTAAAGTACTCGACATTATAGAACTGTAAACTCGAGAAGTACTTTTGTCTTAGTCACTAATTATATTTTATATATATTTTATAATGTTGATATTATTTATCAATTAATTATTTTAAAGAGGAAGAGGAAGGCTGCCTGATGGCAGCAAAGTGGAGAGGGAGAAAAAGATGAACAAGGGACGAATCAGAGAGAAGGAGAAAGAACAAGGGACGAATCAGAGAGAACGAGAAAGAGAGAGGGAGAAAGAGAGAGGAGACGAATACGAGGGAGAGACAGGAGGGAAAGGATGGAGGGAGAGGGGTAGACTACCCGAGTCCCCCTCGACCCGTTTCTCCTTTAAAACTGGACCCGGCGGGAATACATGAAACCCAGGGCTTTCTCTGGTCAAATTTTGACGAATTGCACCGAGCCAACACCGGGGAACTACTCCTTGGTCCTTCTTCTTCGATTTCCTACACAAATTGGACGGGATTTGGCCCTGTTTCGTGGGATATGACGGTGGCGACTCCGAGGACACCCAACGGTGATTCGCCATTTTCTACAACTCTTCCCGTCAATTCCCACCATCAACCAACTTCCCTTGAGGCCTAGAACAATTCACAATCAATGGTTGGAGCGTCGGACTTGAATTGAGGACGAATCAAGGCACACCTTTTATAGGGTTTCCGACGGTTTTTCGTGTAATTGAGGTGTTTCCCGGACAAATTGGTCTTGGCCGCAGGTATAAAGTTTGCTCTACTCTTTGAGATCTTCATTTCTATAATTTTTGAGAATTTTTAGAAATAGTTGAATTTTCCGGCGAGCTGGAACGGCCGACCGCCATCCGCGGTGGCTGGTGCGGCGGCGCGTGGCCAAGGTGTCGTCAATGTTATTCTTAGGCTAATTAGATGCCTTGAGTTCAATTTTGGTAGTTATATGACGTAGGTTGATTGTTGGAATCTAAATTCTCTACGTTACGTTAATAGGTCGTTATATGAATTGACGATCCGACCATTTGACCGTCACCAAACTTTAATACATTATAGTGCATAATATTTAAGGATCATAGGAACTTACGGATCGGGAATCCGACGTACGAATCTTCCCGAATTGGATTTGTAAGTTTATAAAATAAATATTAAACGTCACTTAGTTTTGGGCAATTGACGGAAATCCGACCTTTGGATCGTAATGAAATTTTAGGATGTTGTTCTAGAAGCATAATGTGGATCTTAAGAATTTACGGATCGGAGATCCGTAATGCAGATCTTCCATATCAAATCTTAGGGGTGTGTTTTATGTAAATTATGTATTTGTCTTGGTCAGAATTCTGAGATGTGATTTGATAATTGGTCGTAGGCAACGATGGTTCGTGATGTCTCGGTATGCATACTAGGGAGTCGTAGCGCGGACCTCAGGTGAGTGGGTTATATATATGTATGATTGACAATTCCATAAATGTTTATGAAATGATTATTGCTTATGATTATTGTGAATGCTTTGAAATACTATTGCGAACTACGAATGGCTTGATCCCTGTATAGGGTACGTAGGCAGTCTAACAAGATGTTAGATGCAGCCATATAATAAATGAGAATGAATAATCGAGACAATAATCTAGTTTGGGAAATTGAGCAGTTTGAGGGACATTGGTGGAAAGATTATAAGATTTGACCCTATGTTTTAGTGGTTAAATGTAGATCATAAATCATTGCATGAATAATCAAGAAATTGAAGTAAGGAAAGGGAATTAATTAATAGTTAATTTAGCTAGTGTCTAATTAGGCTTATCATCGATGATTACTCTTGAAAGTAACTCCGATACTGTCGTACAGGTTGCAATAGTAGGCAACTCCGACATTGTCGTACAGGTTGCTTATGAGTCGTACATATTGTATTATATGCATTTAAAGCTCATAAACCTACACCTCGGTGTTAGTACTCCCGTTCGTGGCCAGGGCACAATCTTTCACGTAATGTTCACCTCTTGCACCATACACTCACCTTGAATTCAAGGTAAGTGCACTTGCCTGTCGTACATACCACTATAGGTGGTTCCGACTCGTAGGTGACTTTTCACGTGATCGTAGCACTTGAGCGTATTCATTTACACCCAATCCTGTCGTTCAGACCATTACAGTGGTTCCGACTCGTGTGCAGGCGTAATGCCGTATAGGTCACTATATGTGACTCCGGCTAGATTGATTGATGAGATATGAATATGTCGTATAGGTCACTATATGTGAAAGGTGACTCCCAACTTATGAGCTAGCATATGTGATAAGATATGTGATGAGCTAGTATATGTGATGAAATATGTGATGAACTAGCATATGTGAGGAAATAAATGATGAACTAATATATGTGATGAGATATGGGTAAGTCGTACATGTCACCCTAGGTGACTCCGACTTGCGTACTAGTATGAGTTATTAATCGCATGATTATTTGATATTACTGATGAGATGCTGTGTTGTGATATATTATGATTTTCTGGAAATTATATAGGGGTTGCAACGAGGGGTTATAATGTTTTATATGATTTCTATTAAAATCTTACTTACAAGGCCACTCACCCTTGTCTTGTCTTCACCCTCCAGGTTTTATCAGCTGAGCTTTCTTATCGTCGAAGATTCGTGATGATTCTTAGTATTGGAGATTATTTCGAGGGTACGACTCTTAATTCACTCTTATGTACTTACTTATGCTCTAACATCACGTGTGAAGTGAGTTTATTCCCGCTCACCAGTGCACTCTAGTATTTAGGCACTCTTAAGTTTAAATTTATTCATAATTTTTCCACATCATCACATTTTATGGCTTCATCACCTTTCAGATGTCGACCATCACAGCTCGATTCGGAGTCCTAGTGGACATTCCGGATCGGGATGTGTCATTATATCATATATATATATATATATATATATATATATATATAAAGCTAAAAAGCTACCCAAATGATTGTAATCATGGTTACCTCCCTCCCAATGTCTATGATTATTAGCATGGGGGAAAGCTAAAGCACCAATGTGTTCAGACATGCCTTGCCTGCCTGGCCTGGCCTTTGTACACAAGAATCATATCATTATCATATAGGAATCAACCTGTACCTCTCATGGCATGCATCATACCTCATGCCTCGCGTTTAATATCTCAACCCTACCCAATAACCTTTTTCATAATATTAACTGACACCCGTATAGAGCCTACTTTAACACTGTACTTCCATCACCTCAACCGTCTAGCTCTTTCTTTAAAATTATCCTTACAAAAATTCATTCAAATGCGAAACTAGCCAAGTTAAACAATAGAAATTGCTTTCTTCTTTGTTGCTAGAGCGGAATCCTTAAAATCAGAAAAAACTTGCTCTTTGGGTCATCGAACTTGGAAAGGGATCCTCTATGGATCATTTCCTCCTAATCCATCAAATATAAGGATCTGAGCCATTAAAATTTGATCCAATGATTATAAATAGGGATTCACTTTAAAAATTATAATAACTTTAGCCGTTAAATAAAAAATCAACGATCTGAATTCTCAAACTTGATGAATTAGAAGGAAGAAATCCTGAGAGAACCTCTTTCCATCGAACTTATAATAGATGGCATCATAATTCATTTGTGAGAGATGTTATATTAAGAACCTAAAAGCTGCTGCATTGGAAAAAGACATCATGATTGGGAGAGATTTTTCCATATATGTCCTTTTACTTTTATTATGATTTGTGGCTGTGGTGTGGGATATCATAGTTGAAAACACGATCTGATACATCTAGTATAATAATATAATTATTGAGAACTTGAAAAAAAAAAAATTCAACTAATTGTATTATAATACTTGATATATCAAAACGTCTTGCATACAAAATTTCTCCACTATTTAGCCTACACATCAACTCCCAAGGTTTCCAATGAATTCGACATTTGTCATCAATTTTACCCAAGAAAACTTGCACAAAATTGGAAGCTCAGAATAAAATCTTTGGGGAGAAGATAATAATGAACACTAGAGATGGTTTGGGTCATTTACAAGAATTTCCTTCCCAGCTTCATTTAAAGCATCTCCACATAAAACTGTAAATCCCCTAAAACTTTATTTTAAAGAGTTTTAAATTTGAAAAAAACTCATCTTCAAGAGAAGCTTGACTTTAAAAAGAGTTTTTGTTATAGAAAAATGAACGGTTAGTATTTAAGTTTATAGAGCAACTATTCATGAGCTAGATATTAAAAAATTAATGAAATTCCAAGTGTGAATTCACGGGCGAATGATAAAAGGAAGAGATCGAATGTATGTTTGTTTAAAAAAATGAGTGAGTTGAGTTTTTTCTTCTTAAAATGAGTGATAATAAATATTCAAAGTTTGTTAAAACATAACGTGTTATTGGAGACGTAACATTATTCAACTGCTAAACCAGGAACAATTTAATAAAATTGTTAGAGATTCTCTAAGAAGTTCTCCTTCCAACTTGATAGTTTTCCGCACCCTAATGGCATGATCTCTCCTATAGGCATCATGCAAATCAACCGATTTACTTCTGAACGGTCGGCAACTGATCTTAAAGAACAATAGGGAGCCCAATTCCATTGGCGTGTGACCAACTCCATTTCCGATTCCCTCAAAAATCCAGAATTAGAACACCGCTTAAATGTTGAGAGTTCAATTTCATTCGTGTGTGTTCCACCAATTTTTTGATTCCACAATATTTAGTAAACTTCGGGGTGATTCCGTAATCAAAATTCAATTCCGTATTTTGATTTCAGTTACGGTTATGTAAATGATTCATTAAGCTAATTAATACAGCTTCTCCAAGCCATGTCAACATAAAAAAATAAAGATCAATGAGGTAATGCCTGTAAGTGTATGCAGCTGTTTATGATTAATTAAGTTTATATTGATTATTAACCACTTAACATTACAGTATAGTGTTATTTAAAATTTTTTTTTTCGCTCTAAACTAAAATTAGAAAACAACTTTATTTTTTTACTTTAAAGCAAACTCAGTAGTAGACCATTCACATAATCTCACCATAGAACATCTGGCATAACATAGATAATAAATAGGAGTTAATATCATTCCCATAGCCATTACAAAAGTAAAACATTTTTGTCACTAAAAGCTATTATTGACTAGCAAGTATTCCAAAAATAAAACACTAACAATTCATCAACAAAACCGCTCGTGCCGGGTAATGCAAGAGAAGCCATTGATATCTAATAGTTATCAAACGGGTCCTAAAGATTTCAGACGTTTTTTTGTTGATGGAACACGTAATTAGACCAACTATTCCACATATTGGTTGTCAAACTACACTAGACTGGCTCTTGCCACAATGTGTATGCGGCAATGCTGCAAACCGCGACGTAACTTAGGAACCGAAACCGCGACATAACTACTTAGGAGCTGAAATCGCTTCCCTATATACAGCAAGTGGTAGTTCACAATAACTGTAACAAGCTCGTGTATCCACTCATGTGAAAAAAGAAGAGGAAATGTCTCTGTAGTTCCATGAACCAGCAGAATTTAAGGAAATGAAACTCATTGGCTATCGGGCTCGCCTGAGCATTTCTTGCTCCAAACAACCGAACCTGCTTTCCGCTCCCCTCGCTTTCTCTTGTTTCTATGAAAATTTACATCGGAAGCCAAGCATGACTCTAGAGTTGATTGTTCCTGAGGAACAGCAGCTTCTGCCGAGGGAGCAGGTTCTGATTGTGGAGTTGGAAAAACGGCTTCTTGTAAGTCTTTCTCTGGTTGCTGATGTTCCTCTTTAGGTTGGTCGTTGATCATTTGGAAAGCGCGCTTCTCTGCTTCAGCTGCCTCATTATGTATCAGGACATTATCCACAATCTGTAAGAGATGACATAAAAACCCTATGATCCATTTCTGTTATGCAGGGAAACAAAAGGCAACTAAAAAGGTATCTTATATTACCTACTAAATACACAAACAAAAATACTTTGAGCTGCTATTGATTATATGATGGGAAATACTTTGAGCTGCTATTGATTATATGATGGGAAAATTTCGGGTTTGGCGTAACTTTTTAACTCCCAATTAGGCCCTTTGTTGAAACAAAATTAATGTCCACATGTGGTAGTTGTTGAAGAGATGACATCCACTACGTCAATTTTACCGTATTTGATATCTATCATCACATAGTAGAAATATTTTTGGCTGTAGGTTAAAAGAAAGTTGTGGAATGAAAGTTATGTTCCATAGGGAAGACTTACATCTTCGCTTGAGTCTCCAAACTGTGGCTGATGGAAGGTAACGTCAACAGCAGACGGTAGTCCCACAGTGCTTTCAATTATATCAGGAACAGTGACTCCCTCCACAAAACTTGAGACTGCACTTTCAGGCATTGCGAGATCCCCAACATTGTAGCCTGATGCATGTTGAGCTGAAGTATATATAGCTCCCGCAGAGTTTGTTTCTCCATTGCCAGGAGACAATGCTGGACTATGTGCAGAGCTGGTCTGTGCATCACAGGGTACAAGAATGCTCAAATTTTCGCTGGAAGAAAACCTTGCAGCATTTTTTGACATCACCACATCCATTTGATACTTTAACTTGTGAACCCGAGAGTGCACTGTCTCAATTTTCCAAAGGACATGCTCCAAAGACTTGTCACCATCTCGGTACTCAAAGAATGCCCAGTTATCACCAGTACTGAGTTTATCATTGTAATCCGCACTCTGCTCTGTGATTACTATCCCCTCAACAATAATAAAATAAGTCTCGGAGTCAATCTTAAGGAAACAAATTATGCTTGGACTAGTGAATAAAGAAAAAAACTAGAAAAAAAATTAAGAACACAATTCAAAAAGTTGCTGAATTATTGAGATTGGCAAGAATGAAGAGTCCTACAGCTCAACACGAGGAAGAAACAACAAATGGTAAGAACTATACCTGCATTATTAAAGTCATCAGCAATGGACGTGCTGTCAGGATCGGATCTTTTATTTTCTGCAATACATAATAATGCAAGGATAAATATCATCGCTGGAGGTTTATTTTATGAAGGAGAGTGAATGAGCAAATTCATGGTATATTTTAATATAAAGAAGAAGTTCCCACCAAGATAGGAAAAGACATTATGATTAGAGATGTATGATGCTATATCAGCTGTGTCTTCAACTCTCTTGCGTTTCCTCCTCTTCATAGCTTTCTTTCTGCGGAATTGACTACAAAATGGCAATGACTTTGAACCAAATTCTTCCAAAGTACGTTGGTCGAATCCTGTATGCCTTTTTTTATCATATGCTACTCGTAGGTCTCTGGAATACTTTAGTGCTTGTGCTTCAATTTCTTTGATTCTCAATTCCATCCATTTGCAGCGCCACATTACAGGACGTATAAAGCTCCTCCAGTGATTTGTCAACTTCTTCTTCCTGAATTAGAAACAAAGGCAGTTGGGATATTCACGTGAGGGGTTATACTATTTCCCAGAAGTACATGCCGAAAAGATGACACTGAAGTATCAAAAACCCATGTCTATGTTTACATACTTGTAAAATTGGAGAGACAGAGAATGTTTGCCCAGTGTTTTTGGATGGAAAAACAACCTTAGACTGGATAATTGTTGTACCATCTAGAAAGACAACATTATTTCATGATTAAGACACCCATAAAAATATGCACAGGGCGGTCGCACTCGCACTGACAATCTTAAGTTTACTTAGCAAGTTACTATTTTTTTTTAGAAAAAAGGGGGACAACTAGTGGCAAGCCACGGTTATCCACCCCTTTCGGGGGTCGAGAAGACTCACAGAGGCATTTCAGCCTCCTCTGGCCACAAGTCTGGCTTCCACACCAGCAGCAGCGGGTTACTTAAAAGGGAAAAAACTAACAAGTGTTTAGTGGTAAAGTTTCACGTTTAGAATGTAGATTGTTCCAAAATTCAAATCAAGATGTGCATAATACAAAGGGTTTCATCGTGTCATTCCAAAGCTTGAGCGTAGTAGCAGTTAATCATGTAGGAAGTCCAAGTACAAACGGAAATCACAAGTAACTTGATATAAACTAGAAATAATAAATTACGGGGAGGGAAAGGAAAAAGCTGCACACACACCTGGTTTGAAATGTACTCGCAAATGCATCAAAAGCAGATGTCAAAGCATTGTCCTCGTGTGACTGCACTTCACCTTCTTCACAAAATCCAGAGAAATTGTCAGTGTCGGACGTAGTGTCGGCGAATGAGGTTGAATATTCATCCGTTGCATCGGGATCAGGCTGAGTACTGTCCTGATTACTTGTGCACTGAATTATATCAATGTCGACGACTGGAGCGATGTGTTTTCCCTCCGATGCCGAAGCCGAAGCAGAAGCAGAGTTTGGCAAGGAAGCCCTTCTGATATCTGTATCATCCTCAACAAGTTCAACTTTTGGGTTGACAAATGGTTTGCAGTCTTGGAGCTGGTCAGCCTCCATGTCTGGTTGGGCAGGAGCCATAGCCACCAGCTGAGCTCTGTTCTTACAACAACGATTTACGAATGCTTCCTTATAATATCAAGGAGGAATTGATGTTGGAATATCAACAGTACAGACCATTGCCACAACATACATGCATATTTGGCATACGAAGAGAGAGAGGGGTACCGGAGAGTGGGGGTGAGGGAGGAGCTGAAGAGAAGAGAAGGCGGGTGAGTGGTGGCGGCCGATGAAAGCAAGTAGGGAGTGGTGACTGCGTAACGTTATAAAAACCTAAACACAAATTACACAATGGCCTCTCATTTCCTAATAATTCTTCCTATTCTTACTCCTAGACAGAGTTAAGGCTTTCCCGCTTTTGTTAACACGTGGAAGTCTGCCATTTGCCTTTTGCATTTCTTAACAAAAGATTTTTCACTATTTTCATGTCCGAAAGAGCAAAACTTGAAGAAAAAAAAAAACGATATTATCTCCATAAGAAAAGGTGGTGAGTTAAGCATCACAATAGGATATCAACAACAATTTAGTTCAAGTTCGTTTTTGGCAATAATCGAATCTAAGACCTCTCACTTATAAGTCAAGAGGAATATTACTAGATCATAGTACTAAGTGACGTAGGAGTTCATACTCAAAATAATTCGTTGCCGATTTATAGAACTTTGTGTTTATAATCGGAACCGTTCATATTATAAATCACTCTATTCATCGCCTAAGCAAGAAATCAATTAAAACTAAGATCGTTTAGTCATCGAATTGTATAAAAATATATGAACGGAATTGACAAAAGTATTACAGATTGTCTATGTATTTGCTACAATAGATAGACTAAACAATTTTAGTTTTAATTTATTTTTATAGAGATAATTCTTACAAAGTGATTTATAATATAAACGGTTTTGATTATAAACACATAACTCTATAATTGGAACGTGAAGAATTTTGAGTAGAAGTTCCTACTCATCCTTAAGTAGCCAAATATTGTTCTATCTGAAATACAAATTGTTATACCGCCTGTTACAATACAAGTGGATGACAAAGCTTTAGAATATATATTTTTCAATGTTCATTCACTTATATTATGACATGTAGTGTACTCTCTTGTGTTTCGATTACACAGAAAAATCTCTCCTTATGTCATATCTTATGTTATGAGCATAATGAGAGCTTATTTTACGCTAGTTGGATAATATATGATAGGGTACGAGAGAAAGGAGGAAGGATGGCGAGAAAGCTAAGGCAGGAATATATATAAATACACACACGCATAAAGAAAGGTAAATAAAATGAAAACTGAAAACCAGAAACCAAAACTCACTTTAAATTGCTTAGCTTTTAAGATTTTATTTGTATTCATCATTAGTGGTTTGATAAACAATACGACCATAATAATGTAATTAGTATTCATAAATAGGCGAAGTATTGTATTGCATTTTAGTTTCAACTAAAAAAGTTATGGAATATATCTTCCATTGACTTGATTAGTCATTGCATATGTCTAAATGTCACTCATTATTTGTGGGACTGCTCAAACATAAATCACAAATCTACTAAGTGATACTCATTAGTCTAGTTCTCCCTTCTATGTTTCATCCAACCACTCAAGATTTAAGTGGTGTGGAGATGCTAAAGGTTGTCTACTTTGACAACTAAAGGAGAACCAAAGGTGGAGAGTTTAAAGAGAAGACTTAAAGAACAAGAAGATTGGTGGAGCAATTTGTAAGGGTTTTTCTAATAGCTTCAAGGGTAAGTTTAGTTCATCTTTCTTCTCTTCATATTTATAAGGGCAATATGTAGTTGTTAGAGGTGTGCCCTAAAAGCAATCAGTGGGTTGATAAACTATTTCCGACAATACCGCAATAGTTCATGAACTAATCACGGGCAATATCACCATACATCTACTAAACCAAATAAAATCTTTTGGGTGAGTCCATGAATAGCTTCAATGAGATTGTATATTGATAACTTCAAAGATAATTTATACATAAGAAGCAAGTAACTTAATAAGTTAAGTTAATAAGACCACTCTCATGTGTTTATCCTAAAACTATTCCCGAACGTTGAAACTATCGAGTTGATATGGATAATTCCGAAAAGATCAGTGCACACTTATGTTTGCATATGCAAAAACTCATTGCCTTAAATTGGATCATACGAGCAAAATAGTTTACATTGGTGTTATGTTCAGCACCAAAAAGGGTTTGACATCAATCATCGACTGTAAATGTAATTGAAAATATTGTAGTATCTTGTAATGTGATTCAAAAATATATAGGTTCTCTATTTCGTTTATTTCATATCGACTTGGACACCATAACATATAGTTTGTTCGGTGTTACTCATGGTTAGTAAGACTTGTGAAATGGATAATCTGTTTCACAATGAGGGTAAAACTAAATGGATTTTATGTTTGCTAGACGGATTATTGGAGATTAATCGCTCTTATTGCCTCGTCGGTTAATACCTAATGGATCACACACCTTATTCGGGAGCTAAGATTACTAAAGTGTGTTGAACTAATTAATTATGATTAATAAGGAGATGGAGTAATTAACTAAATGAATTTAAGTTAATTATTCATAATCTCAGGGAAGCTTGAAATTAACAAGTGAGCTTAAAAAAAGAGTTTCGAAATTCATTACGCCCATTGGGCCCAAACCCCCTTGATTCAATTTTCTTTTTTTTTGGAACAAACGATGAAAACATCCACGAATGCATAAAATATAGAGATAATTAGAATTAGATATAAGACCAATTGTGTAACTAATTATTTGGTTTACTCCAATAGATTTATCTTATCAATTTAGGTCTGTTGATGTTTGGTCCTACTTAATAACTTTTAACCCACTTGATTCAACTTAAGCCGAAGAATGACTTACATTTGAAATGGTCTCTAGAAAGGAGTACTTGCCATGTTATGGTGTGAGAGACCGTAAGTTGGTTTCTCTCGAGTGTTGCATTACATTGTTATTTTAGGAAGCGCTTGGTACATAGACGGGACGAAACAGAATGAAATGGGATGAAACGTTTAGTATTGTGGTTAAACCTGTTACCATTCGCACTGCTCTTAATTTACTATTTCTCGGAATTAGCCGTTATGTGAGCTGGATGTCAAAAATGTTTTTCTTCATGGGTTTCTTCAATCTGATTTTTTTTTTAAATTAAAAGAAATACAAAACCAAAAAAAATTAAACTTCGTTTATGGTGCCTAAAGCCCGAAACGAATCGAAGGCCCAGACCAAGAGCAAGACCAGCGTTTTGTTTTTGCATCGAGTCTTGGGAGGAGAGACTGAAACTCGTGAGCTCGGAAGGTAGAGAGATGGGAGCGTTGGTGGCGGCTATGTTGGTGGTGCTCGCGGTGGCAGTAGCTTCCGGTGCATCGACATCGAAAGAGCAGCTGAGCACAAGGGAATGCGAGAATCTTGGCTTCACAGGTCTCGCTTTGTGCTCTGATTGTAACAGTTTGGCTGAGTATGTTAAGGATCAAGGTTACCCATCCAATCCATTCTCCTTCCTTTTTCTCTTTTTTTTTTTTAATTTTTTTTGCAGTGTTAATTTCTATAGCTATCTTTCAAATTCCCCCAATTTCCTTTTGGTGTATTTTTTGTTGTGCGAATTGCTGTTGTTGTTGATGGGGTTTGAAGTGTTTGAATTCAGGAGTGAGGGTTTAGGAGGTGTTTAGGTTAGTTAACATTGATTGGTGCAATCATAGAACAAAGTCTGAGAGTTTTAGCATTGGCAGTTATTGACTTTATGGGAAGGAATTTGAGATCCGAAGAGGAGGAATCTCCATTTCTTTAGGTTGGCGACTTTGGCATTGGCAGTTATCATTTGTAGCAATTAAGGACATAGATATTAGGAGCAAGAACAAATGTTTGAGTCTTCAATTCCATCGATATTCCGTACCGAATAATGCAAACACAACTGCATAGCTTATAATCATGGAAATAAGTGGGTAGATGATGTAATCAGTGGCCGTTCCCAATGCTGTTTGCATTATAAGACATCACTATCACTTGCATTTTTTGGAGATATGATAGAATCGAAGTAGTGTTTTCTTCATCACATGGCCGAAAAGATGGAAGACCTGTAGGCTAAATATAAGGTGAATGTAAGGGATCTTTTAACCGTCAGGGATTGGAATTGGAGAACCCTAAAGTGTGGGGACGGTATATGATTGCTCAACATTTTGACTGTATCTGTAAGATGTGATATGGCCATTTCTAGTGTTGAGGATTTTTCCAGTGGATGAATGAGCTGGAATTTTGCTTCAGGAGAAATCGAAAGGGAAGTGGAAGAATCTTCTTACCTTTTTGAGATTGCTGGAAAATATCATTTTCCACCCTATAATGATGGATTCAAGGAAATTAGACCCAATGGAAGGTATTCTTACAAATCTTACTATAGTTTCATTGCTAATCACGACAATGAAACTCTCTCTTTCCTGTTGGACGATATGGAAACCCAGAGCTCCATCTAATGTAAAGATGTTGGATAATGGCCCATGTCAAAGTTAACACTTGTGACATGGTTCATACAGCTCACCCCCCTTACTGCTTGTCACCTTATTGGTGTATCTTATACAAGTTAGATTTGAAATCCATTGATCAATCTCTCTTCATTGTCCGATGACATTGGGTTTGTAGTCGAAGCTGGTTAGGGAGATGGGTATTACTGTAATTCCAAGGGAGGACTGCCTCTCTCTGCTTAGTGAAGCTCACCTTCGGTTTGGAAGGGTGATAAAGTGAAGGTAATGTTGGGTTGGATGATTTTCGCTGAGTTTTGGGTGGTTTGGATGGAGATAAATAGGAGGGTTTTTGAAGATTATGCAGGAGCTGGTTTTGCGGAGGTATTTGTCAGCCCTCCGGGTTTCTATTTCTTATGAGTTCAGGGGAATTACCCTCTCCTTAATTTGGGTAGATTGGAAGGCAGCTTCCTTTTAGTTTGTGATTTTGTGTTTGGGTGCTCTTCAGCTCTGTGAAGTTGTCTCTTTCTCTTTCCGGTTTCTGTTTGGGCTGGTTTGCTTGACCACTCTTTCTGTTGTTTTTGCTTCTTTCCTTTTTTAATATAATCGTTTCTTTATCAAAAAAGACGCAAAAATGCTTACTGAAGTCCTAGTTTTGACTGCAGAATTGGTATCTGACTGTATGAAATGTTGCACCGAGGATTCCGATGATTCCACAACAAAGGTAAGTAAAGTTATACACATGATGATTGCTGGAAGTTGAAATTATATTTTAATCTGCCGATATCCTGTTTTTCTTTGTTTTTCCAAAATAACTCTAACCACAGGTGTAGGGAAAAATTAGTAATTTATGTATTACACTATTACATTAAGGCTGTTATTGGCACTCCAAAAAAGCCATCCTGCACTCCTGACTAGTGACAATAAATAAATAAATAGATAAGAGATGAGTGGATGACTATTTTGGAGTCCCAATAACAAGTCCTTAAAGTTTTTTGGCAACAAATTTCCACCGAGTTGATTGAATGACTTGAGCAACCTGAAATCAAGATGAAAAAAATAAAGATGAACGGGGCACTGGTGTGTTGTCACTGTCAGCCAAAGAGTATTTGATGATAAGTTAGCGTTTGGAAAGTTTTATGTGCATTCACTTACTTTTAGATGGGACCTTCATGCGATTTATACTGTTTTCAGTTCTTTGGGTTGTGGCTGGGCTATGGATAACCATAGTGTCCCCGTGAAACGTTCTTGGATGATGAGGAGTTTGGTCTTCCACCATCACTTTATTTTTCCCTCCCATTTTGTTGGGCAGATGGCGGTTACCTAAGTAACATTCACCTAAGGGGGGTCTCAATGGAATTACTCCAATCACCGTTGGAGCCTAGATTTCCAAGGGGAAATCTTGTAGGATAGTTTAGAAACTGAAAACTCTGACATAAAATTAATCTAGAGTAACTAGTCCCTAGATAGAGCATTATATAGCCAAACCCTTTAAACCTTTGCATAGAACATTAATAACCACTAGACAGATTCCCAAACGTCGTTAGTAACAATCAAACAGCTTGTAAGAACCTATCAATTGCACATTCTAATTACTTGCAACAACTTAATGATGCTTAGGGCATGTTTACGTACTTTATCAGGTATGCGAATGATAACTAGTTCAGGTATGAGATATCCCATCCCTGATCTGCACCGTTCCTGTATAATTTGTTTGATAAATTCCAACAGTAAACTTTTTTTTTTTTTTTTTATTTTTAATTTTACTATTATTAAGGGGAGGAGGGGAGGGGGTTCGAAACTATTACATTAATTTAAGGGAGGGGGAGTTTCGAACCCAAGATGCATGGGTAGAAACCCAACACCCTATCCACTAGGATAGTGGACCGCATGCAAATTCCAATGGTCAAACTTCTTGTGCTAGTACAACAACTAAATAAATTTGAGTGTTCCTTTCAAAGGAAAAAACAAGTGTAGGATGGAAGGCCTGAAAGCTCCCCTTCTATTTTTAAGGATTGTTGATTTTCACCTGTTTTGGTTGCATGAGACTTGCTAGTTTAATGTCAAGACATGTTAGGGCAACTTTAGATGTTCTGAGATTTTTGATTCTAAGGGTATGCTATAAAAATGTTATCCATCAGTACACGTTACCCAATTCTGCAAATTGCAAGTTTCCATCTGAGGCTTCTTCTCTTAAGTCTTAACATTTATTTAATAGATAAGGAAATGCTTAACATGACAGTTTATAACTACAGATCACGTATTCTGGTGCCATACTGGAAGTCTGCATGAGGAAACTGGTTTTCTATCCGGAAATTGTTGGCTTTATTGAAGAAGAGAAGGATCGGTTCCCTTCGGTCAAAGTTCAATACATTTTCAATTCTCCACCAAAGTTGATCCTGCTAGATGATGCAGGCGAACGTAAGGAAACAATAAGGTGAGCATCCGTTTATCATTCACGTTGAAACAGTGGACACATCCCTCTAATTTTCTTTCACAATGTTTCTCAAAGTATGGACGGCCCATTTGATATACATACTCTTGTTTTTTTTTTGTCATGATATCACATTTATCCTAAATAATGAATGTTGCCTAAACCTGTCCATGCACAATACATCTATAATCTCTTGCTTAGAAATTTTTTCTTCATTTGTATTCCTTATGGGAAAAACCACGTTTCTACGAACTTATGGCATTTTTTATTCTCCATCA
Organism: Malus sylvestris; assembly: GCF_916048215.2. Classification (NCBI taxonomy): domain Eukaryota; kingdom Viridiplantae; phylum Streptophyta; class Magnoliopsida; order Rosales; family Rosaceae; genus Malus; species Malus sylvestris. The sequence goes on along the minus strand of NC_062263.1, from coordinate 5,350,618 downwards.
CAGAATCGACAATTGGAAGCGTGAACATATCTTGCAGTTCCTGCAAGGGAAGGTAAAGCCTGCTTCTGCAATCTGAATACTTGTTATTATCTTCTGTCACTGCCTCAATCTGTATCTTAACAACCATGTATCTTTCGTATCCTCTTTTTAGAAATATTAAACTGTGATACTGAAAAATTGAATATTCTGTCGTTTTTTCTTTTCGGTGTTCGTGTGGGTCCCACGGGGGACCTGGAATAAACCTGACATGAACTGCGCTGAACTTAATGGGGAATTCTTGAATCTCTTAAACATAGTTTGATTTAGAGGCAATACGGGTAACCCATTCGTATGGAAATTTTCATCTTGCGTATTGTTTCCAGGTTTTAACGTTAGGTTTTAGGGAGCCTTGTTTTGTATGTAAGCCAGTTGCTTAAGTTAACCTCCAACTGACAAGTTAAAGAAGCTAAAATTACGAATGAAGTCCGTCACAGTTTGGAGTGATGTTCTGGTTCCAAAATAAAGGGTTTTACGGAGGTTCACCGAGGAAAATAAGAGACAAAAGTTATAACGGAATTACCCATTAGGATCAGTATTCCATGTTTTCATAAGTTCAGGTAGGGGTGGGTTTGGTTTTTTGCCAAAATCGAAACCAAACCGAAATTTCGGTTCGGTTCATTTTTTTTTGGTTTTTTTCGGTTCGGTTTTTTTTCGGTTTGGTTTTTTTTGGTTCGGTTTTGGTTTTTTGTTTTTTGTTTTTTTTTTTCAAAAAATGAAAAACATTGAAATTTTAAGTTTTAACATCTCCAACACAATCATAACATAAACATTCTAACTAGAATCAAAGACAATGAAAATAAACATTTAAAGTTGAACTAAAATCATCAATCAAGTCTTCAAAAGTCCTAACTAACAATCTGACAACACAAAAATCGTACAAATGACTTAGAAAAGTTAAATTGTATGATGTTGTTCAAAGATCAAGGTTGTTTGCTTGTAATTGCATGTTGACAACTTGATTAGTAAAAGTAATGCGTGGGGAGATTTATTTAGTGTGTGTTGGATTCTTTTCCATCACAAATTACGCAAGTAATCTACCCGAAATAAATGTTTATGGATTCTGTTACATGTTATATGAGAGTAGATTTGGAAAAGAAAGCTGGGGCAGAAGTAGATAGTGCTTTGGAGATGGATGTAGGTACTTCAGGAGGAGGTTTGGTTTCGGAACCTTATATGGAGAAGAAATAATAGGATAGGGTTTAGAGTTTTTATGGGCATTTTTTAATATTTTGAGCTTAAAGTTTGGCAACACATAGGGTTTAGAGTTTTTATGGGCATTTTTTAATATTTTGAGCTTAAAGTTTGGCAACACATTGGGTTTAGCACATTTTAACTTACAAATTGGGTTTGGAAAATGATACCCAAAACAAATAATTAAATAAAAAAATTAATTTAATTAATTTGGTTTGGTTCGGTTTCTAGATAACTAAAATCGAACCGAACCAAAAGAATTCGGTTTGGTTCGCTTTTTTCAATTCGGTTCGGTTTTTTTCGTTTGGTTTGGTTTTTTCGGTTTTAGTTTGGTTCGGTTTTCGGTATTTTGAACCCACCCCTAAGTTCAAGGACCACTAGTTCACGAGTTTTGAGTTCAAGAATAAAGCACAAAATGAAAGTACGGTAGACATAAGTCTTGGAAGAAGAAGGAAGTGTTGTATTAACCTATTTTAGACAATAAAGTGTCCATCGGCCCACCAACGAGACACTCGAACCACACTCCTCCTGTTGATGTTGGCTGGTTGTCGATCATCAGTCTTACAAGAGTTGCATGTTATTTAGGGCGTCTAGAGAATTCTAAAGTGGGTGTCCGAGGAAACATGAATTGGGTGCAACCAAACATATCTTACTTGTAGTTAGGCATGTTTTCTGACGTTTTGCATGACTATTTTTTGTTTTGCAAATACAAAAATGGGTAAAAAATGTGTTTGACAAACTGTTTTGTGAAAATAAACTCAAAAAGGGAAACATGCAAAAAAATAAAATAAAAAACATTTAGCCTAATTTCTGCAGAACATTAATAGAAAATAAAAATATGTATTCCACCAGATCGTCACCATCACCACCACATTACTCTCCATCGTCTCACCATCATCACCACTACCGCCTCCATGTTTGACACCACCACCTCCCATCACCACACCACCTTATCCTCCACTGCCATCACCCTGGCCACAATAGACACCATCGCCACCAGCCCTCGCCTCCATGGCCACCACTACTTCTACCGTCTCACAATCGACACTGTCTCACCATAACCACCACAATCGTTCCATCCACTGACATCACCCTTCCTACCATGGCCATCATCACCTTCACCGTCTCAACGGTGGCCACCACCTCACACCACCATCACCACATTCTCTACCCCATTACCCTCACCATGGCCACCACCACCTCCACCATTTCCACCACATTACCTGCGCTACCACACCACTCCAACCACCATTGGTACCAACCTCTCATCTACCACCACCGTCACCATTAATTTCCAACACAAATTTATGCATATATACATTGACATTTTAAGTATTAGTATCATAAGCGTTTCCAATGTTTTCATTCAAAAAAATCATTGTCCGATTCAATTTCATGACGCATTCTTAAAACATAAAAATGCAAAATTCTATTTGTTGTTTTCATTTTACAAAATAGTTATTCAGAAATAGTTTTGCAATACGTTACCGGACATGCCCTTAGTAACTTAATACTAACACTAACATAACAAATTGAATCAATCGAGAGGAAAACTTCCCTCAGAGCAGATCTTAGAGACCATTAAAAAGCAATTTTGAAGAGCCATATCAATTTCTAAGACCATAATATTCCCCACCATATATTTCATTAATTCCCAGTCAGAAACATTATACATCACAAGTTTATAAATATACATTTTTGTAGTATACAATACAAGTAGCGTACTAGAAGGAGTTCTGGCAGGACTACATTATATAACCCACCACCAGTTAAAGAAAACCAGAATGGTTGGGGGTGGGGGCTGACTGCACTAGATGGAGTTCAGGCAAGGACTACATTCAATAACATAAATACATTGAACGCCGTCATGCTAAGAATTCAGTTATAAATCCGAATCTGCCTCAACGGACTTTGTTGTGCTCTGCAATCTAGTTACTTCAAGACTCCTGGTAGCCGGAGCATTGATTCGTATCAATGGAAATGTGAGATGTCGTTCTCAAACTTGGGGGAAGTCGTCTTAATGGGCGCCCAGATATCTGCCCCATTACTTTGAGCAACGCCAATGGTAGAGGAGACAGGAACAAGAGAAAGACCTCTGCTTCTCAAGCTGTATGGCTTTAGTTCCTGATATATTAAACAATACATCAATATGTATAGTAACCATAAACATTCTGTCGCACTGCATTGCGTTTTTCTGCAATACCGTCATTTGCGGTATCTTCATTAATGTAATTCATGGGTTCTCCAAACAAACTTTGACATATCGTTCTTACTATATTTCTACATCCAGCTCAAGCTCACCTGAGTGTTAGCTGTCGGTGTGCCTTGGAGGTATGGAGCGCTCAACACCTAAATCCACCAACCAACATAAAAGTCAAATATCGACAAAGACTTGATACTTCTTATTTTCACTCTGAGGCAATCCATTAAAATGGCAATCTCTGATGATGTGCAAGAAAGACTTTCTTGATAACAAAAAAGGGAATTATCGGTTACCACTACAGTAGGCATTCACTTATAAGTCGGAAAGGCTAACCTTAACTTGTTCATGAAGAAAGCGTATGTACTCCATTGCCTCCAGAAGGACAGAGGCTGTATCTGTCTGCAGTAAAATACTTGGACATTAGACACACAGGACATACAAACAACTTACGTTTTATAGGAACGAACAATTTTAGTATTGGAAACAAAATAAGCATAGCATAAGCTGAAGTGTACGATGGATGGACCCAAGAACTCGGAATGACACAAATTCCACGAGATGAGTTGATAGGGAACAACTAATGTTGCAATGCCAACGTTCTAATCATATGCTTCAAAAGTTTCAAATTTAATTAAACAAACTTGTTGTGTGCACCTTTCCAAATGGTGAAACAAGCTGTTGCAGAGCTACAATCCGTTCACCAAGCTTCTCTTTCCTCTCCTAAAAGTAGAACAAGAGAAATTAAAGTGATAAAATATAAGTAGCACACAATAGATATCTCTAGCAAGAAGGCAAAATTTAAGAGAGATCGGATTGAAAGCCCTAGTAGAATTAGCAATAAAACCGCTGCCATGTGAAACTAATAACATCAGCGTGCATTTTAGACGAGCATTTGAAATATGCCTTCACCTAGTCACTTCAAAATTTCTCACTACAGTTGCTGAAGGTTTGATCTCTTTTCTGCATTCTTGCACTTACAAACACACCATTTTTAAGCATAATACTTGGAAATTTGTAACGATGGTCACTTGAAAGCATAATTATAGAAATTAGAAAACAATTCTGACACATCTTAAGGTGAAAGCTTCAAATTTTAAGGTTTAAGCACATGATTGTGTGAGTCCGATTTTGCTCCCAAATACTCAATTAACACAAGCACACAGAAACGGAAACTAGATCAAGTCACACTAATGTAGAACAATGTTTTACACATCATAAATTTCCCGACACCAAGTAGAAGAGGGTCGACACACCAAGAAGAGAAAATTGGGGGGGGGGGGGGGGGGGAAGAAACCATTGCACAGATGGATAAATGAGTATACTGTCATTTCGAATTAAGAGAAGCAAACTATCAAACACACACACCAGCGGGCAAGCACATACATATATGAGGTCCCCAAGAATGTAAAAAATCAAAGGAGAGAGAAGGGGAAGTACCTTTGTGGAGAAGGATAAATCAGTCTTATGTCGTTTAGATGGAAGAGAAGTAATACTGCTTTGGTCAACGGAGCAGGGGCTTCGTTTGTGTTCTGTCATCTTTCTTACATCTATCCCTTCTTCTCCCTAGTTTATCATTCGAAAGAAAAATCACTACGTGCAGAAGTAGAAGAACGACGAAATGAAACACACAATAATCAAACGCTAACCCCAGCTTCTATGTAACAGGAATTCATAATACTCACTACAGATGGCCTACTACTTCCATGGCACTAGGAAACAAAACGAATAAATTAGGTGCGAAATGAGCTAACAGCTACTGACATCCTAACCACAGAAAACCTTTCTATTTTCTTTTGTTGTCTCGAAACAAATACATGAACCTTCGTCGTTTCTAGCATGGTGGTTCCATGACAGTCTTGAAGAAGAACACAGGAAAAGAAAAATTTGCAAATGCAGGAATGCATCCGTACGTGTGGCAAATGTTAAAGAAGATTACAGTTCACTGTCCCAACGAGTTAGAGTTTGACAAACGAACCATTGAGGCAACAAAAGGCTAATTTGGTCTATAAGACAAGCTCAGTTTCATTCTCTCCTAATGTACCTTAAAATGCTCAGGTTTTATATAAACTACACACCGACAGCATGAGCAGATATCATAATCAAGACATTAGTCAAGGGTTTATGATTTATCCTCAATTCGACGAGAAATTTTTCAGTGTGCCAGTAATACGCCTGTACCCCCGGTACACCAAGTTTATATATATAATTGGTTGGAAACTTGAAAAAAAAAAAATTCAACCAATTGTATAATGCCAATCGGTGTACCAGACCGTGTTCCAAGTACGCTGAAAAATTTCTCCAATCCGATCCGACACACGAAATTTAATACAATATTTATACACCATACATAATTGAGTTTATAAAGAAATGAAATCAAACGAACAAGGAGACAAGAGCTCCATCGTACAACGAATATATATAAGCACAATCACCTACTCACATTAAACTAATCAATAATGTAATAATATTTTAAAAATCAAAACTCAAAGTCCTGTAGAATCCGTGATTTCATTAACTTTAATCCAAAGACATAAATAAATAAATAAATAAATAATCAAATTCAGACCAGAGGGTTAAAGTTAAATGCAATTTTATTTTTAGCACACGATGCATTTAAAAAAGGCACAAGATGATAATCATAGATAAGCTTCTGCTTCCTTGCGAATGTAAGCCGCAAATGTTGAAATTAATATTTAAATTGAGTTTTGGTGGGCCCACACAGAAAGAAAAATTACGTATCAACGAGTGAAATGACCCATGTTCGTGAACCTAAATGTATGGTTGGCGTACACAATCATCCCACTTCATTTAATATCATTGGACTGGTTTAAAACTGTTCTGAAATTGACTGAAATCGTTTTTAATAAAAATACATTTGGATTCCAAAAGCATTTAAAAGTGTTTCGTGCAAAAAGTACTTGCACTTCAAATACTTTTTTCAAAATTTACTTATATTTTTAATAAAAATTAGTTTTAAAAACATATATAAATAAAGCTATATTCGACTCAACTAAGTACTACTAAAAAATTATTTGATTATAATACTCATCTGTATTTAAGACAATCATCATTCATCATTCTCAATGTTCCAATTTACATATATTCACATGAACATTGAGTGATTATTGTACTAGTATTAAATACATATAAGTATTGTAGCTGAGTTTTCGAATATGATATCATATCTTCAATTTATACATAGTCAAATTTAACTTTTGACTAAAATACAAAATAAAAACAATAAGAGATACTCAATCTCTCTTATTACCAACAAAAATTAAGGAAAACTAACTAAAAATCTAAAAAAAATTTAGTTTTAATGAAAAAACACAAATAAAAGTGTAGTTTCGTAATAACTTCCAAAAAAATTTATGGTGAAACATTCGACTCCAAATTTTCCCGTGGATTAGAGAACACAATACTTGAATTCATACTTTTCAATAGAGAACACAAATTATACATGCAAAAGTTGAAAAAAAAAAGAAAAAGGCAAGTGAAGTGAAGTTTTGATGAACTGACCGAGAACGTGGCGCCTGCATTGCAGAAAGAGCTAACGATCATACTCTGAAGCTGAAGACAGTGTCTCCAAATTCACCAAAACAACAACTCTTAAAATCTACAGAAAAACTCGGTAACCCAGTTACTGCTAAACCACAAAAGTTATCAGAAAGCTAAAATTTCAGTGAATTATCGCAATTCACAAACATGGGACTTGTCTGAAATTACAGAAATTCGGACCCAAAAAGATCAATTTGTCTCAAGTGTCAGTACGCAGAGAGAGAGAGGGGGAGAGAGAGAGGAAGGAGCGAGTAGTGCAGAGAAGGTGAGAGTGAAAACTGGGGTGGGGGTGGGGGAGGGAGAGAAAAGACAAGGCCTTCGAAAGTGATTTTATAAAGTAATCATATTTTAATATAAAGTTGTTTTTGGAAATTAAAACAAAACGCACTTTTGTTATTTCAAAATTTTGAGGTTTATTTGACAGCTAATATACAACCGGACAGACAGGGAGAAAAAAGTGGTTGATTTAACCCCAACTTGACGTCATTCCTCTAACCATGGTTGAATGACCCTTTTTTTTTTTTTTTTTTTTGGTACAAGATTGAATGATTGAGCATTTTGGCTATATGTATATATATATATATATATATCAATATATATTTTAAACTTAATTGTAGCAATGAGCTCTAAATTTTACTGTTGGTTTAAACGTAATTGTTTTAAGTAGTAAAATTTAGAGCCATAAACTTAATTGTAGTAATGGGCTCTAAATTTTATTAAGTAAATGATGGGCTCTAAATTTCTTGCAAAGTTGGGTGTTCTTAAAGTACCGTTTGGTATGCAGACGGGACGAGACTGGACGGAACAGGACGGGACGGGACGGGATGGAACAGGGTGGAATGGATGATGTAAATATTGAAAAAGATAAGGAGAAATTTTGTCATAAAATGTTATAAATTTGTGTTCCATGGATGTGGAACAGGTCGTTCCAGGGGAAGAGGTGGAACGAAAAATCAGCCAAATTTTGTCCCATGGGACAACCCGTTTCACAGTTTTTAGGCGCACCAAACGTGGAACGGAACGGCTCGTCCCGTTCCGTCTCGTCCAATCCCGTCCCGTCCCGTCCCATGTACCAAACGGTACCTAAGCTCAATGTTTTTTACTCTTTAAACTTAATAATGTGTTGCAATGTTGGTCATTTTCACTAACGCCATTTTTTGTTTCCAGTTAAATCTAAGGAAAATTAATGAAAATGATTTGAAAACTTTGAGTTTTAACGATAACGACAAATAAAAGGGTAAAATGAATATTACCAGAATTGACTTTTTAGTGGAAAAATGTGGTTTTTTGTTGAAGTGAACAGTATCAGGAGTTTTTCGTTAAAGTTCTCTTAAATCTATGGGTATATTATGAACTTTAACTTAAAATTAAAAAAAATAGAAAAAGGTAAAAAACAAATAAAAATTTATAAATAAAAATCTAAAACTTAAAACAAAATGAAGTTTGTACTATAAATACAAAATAAAAATTGAAGGACTTTAGCAACTTGTAAATATTAGGCAATGTGATTTCAAAGTCGATAGAAGATAGAACTGTCGTTGGACTTAAAAAACTAACAAATCACATATTGAACTACGAAAAATTTCCTATGTATCCAATTTTCTTACACAAAAAAATACACTTTTTTTCTTCTTCTCATTTTTAAATTTATTTTTAATGATCTGGGATGAAGTTCCAAATATACCCCTAAATTTAACCAAAAAAATAGACAGCGTTAGTAAAAAGAGCTAGTGTACAACACATTGTTAAGTTCGAGAACTAAGGAAACTAATATAAGTGTTCAAAGACTAAAATTAGACTAGGGGTATCGTTTGGCGACCGTTGCTACAATTGAGCGTGTATTTTATTTTGCCTATTAATTTAGTTTCTTCTTTTGCCGTAGGTTTTACTAAATGATTAAGATTTGGTGTTAATGCAAGGTCTTTTCATCCCATAAAATAGTGCAAGCCGCGAAAGAGACCACAAAAGCCCAATTAAGGTCAAAGCCCAAAGAAGATTGAGAAGCCCCATGATCCAGAGAGTTAAAAGAGGATATGCCTGAGCGCTAGAGCCGACTGCTCACTAGCCTAGTTCGACTGAGCAACATAAAGTACTTTCCGACCACCAAGGTCACGTGGGAAGACTGACAACTTTATTGCACAAGGCTTTAGGAGCATGCTTAATCAGACACCAATCAGGTCACGTGCCAATCACCAATCAAAAGCAGAAGTCTAGGATGGGGCATAAAGATGGTCGGACCACTGCTCAGAATGACATCGTTGACTAATCAAGGCCGAGAAAGTCGCTTCACACATATCGATCTAGATAGACGTGCAATCTCGACTGAGCAAACGTCACTTCACCGCACAATGTCAATTGATACCTAAAAAAGTTGTTAGTATGTTAGACAATGCAAGTGATGCATCAAATGCTAGAAAGGTGAGAGAGATGCTTTCTGGGTTTATGGATAGCCTATATAAAGGGTGGGAACCTCTTGTAAGATTGTCGAACGACTGAAGAGAGAAATATATAGCCTTTAGCCGGGCACTTTTTGTAAGCTTTGAAATCAATATAATTCGAGTAACACCGTGGATGTACCCAGTTTTGAGCGGCGAACAACTTAAGTCCTGAGTCCATTTCATTTCAGTTTCGATTCAAGCCCACTGAGGGCCATTGTTTTAAGTTTGTTAACTAGCAATTTTTTAGTGTTAACATGAGTTAAGAGTAATGTTACGTAGATCAATTGTTAAGACCAAATTTGAAACCATGTGAGGTGTCACCAATAGGAAATAAGCACGTTGATCAACACTTAAGTAATAATTTAGTCATCAACAATCATGTCATATGGTTTACAAAATTTAGTCAAAATAATTTGCCTCCCTAACATTACCCTGAAGTTAATATTGAGTATGTCGTTATTATTAGTGTCACTAATATGGAGGTGATGATGGCTAATGGAAAAGCTGGTATTTTTCTGAACCTCATGCATGTTCAAGATGTTCCCTTCTAATCTCAAGGGGAGTGCCATGAGATGGTATGCAGAACTTCCGTCACGATGTTCATAAGCGACATGATGCTCTGTTCAACATAGAGTAGACTGGGGACGAAAGCATGAGAAGTTACATAAAATCATTTCGGACGGAACTAGCTGAAGTCGAGAGGCCGAATAATCAATTTTAAGATTAGGCATTCAAGAAAGGCCGATACAGCGCAAGCGAAATGTATTGAGAAGGCCGAAGAGATCACAACTAAGAGTGGGCAAAAAAACGGAAGAACCGAGAAATGAAACTGAACCAAGGCCAAAAAATTCAAAGAAAACCAAAATTGAAAACTTAAAAAAATAAATAAAAAAATAAAAAAAACGGCAAACCGATTTTGCTTTTAGATTTGGTTTTGGTTTTTGAGAGGGTGATAGTTGATTGACGACTAAAAAGATAAATGTTAATCATGATAATTATGTATGGTTACAATTATTTTTTAATTATGTGAATGTTTACGAGGTTAAAACTTAAAATGTTCACTTACAAGTAGATAAAAATATTATTAGATTGTACTACTAAGTGATTACTATATAATATCTTTTTTGACAAAACTATAATGTAATATGTGTTGTATGCCTATTTGACTGAACTGTATTTAGGACTAGAGAGGGAGAGGGGCTGGCGGTAAGAGAGCGAAAAGAGAGATTTAATTATGAGGTGTGTGTTGTATCACCCCATTGTGCCTTTATTTATAGTAGTATGATAGGTTAAATCCTTACCCTAATAGGATTACAACTCTAATAGGATATTAACTACTAAAGGGAATATTCCAAGATATCCCTAGATACACTAGGATTTACACAATCACATTCCCATTCTAAATATGACTGCAACACTCCCCTTTGAGTGTGGAAATACTCAAACAAAACATTGCATCTGATCTTCAGCAGTTAAAGTAGAACAGTTGATGAAGTCGACGGCACAACCGGCGAATGCGAGTTTTAATATAAAGAAAGTATACATTGGTAGTAAAACTCACAAAACCTCGCTATGGTAAAACCTAAGGTAGGTGAAAACCCATAGACTAAGGAGAAAAGTGATAAGTATGCATAATGTCTAAAACAAACGTCAAACATGACGAAAGTAGTGAACTCAACGAAGTATGATCATCCCAGGATGGGTGCCTCATCAAAATCTCATTAGGTAGCAAAAACCCAGTGGGAAAAATGCTCCTAATTGTAGGAAAAAAGTACATAAAGATCAAGTAGGTATGCTTTAGAATGCTCCCCCTGAGTTAGATATAACTTCCAAATAAGAGAACTACATGCAATTCAACTCAGATAATTTACGCATAATGATTCCTTGGACGAGCTTCTGAAAAGTAGATTTGGGCAATGACTTGGTAAAAAGATTGGACAGGTTGTTCTGTGAACGGATTTGCTTGACTTTAATGTTTTGATGCCGTTGTTGCTGCTGAGAATAAAAGAACTCGTCTCCCTTCTTTAACTGCTCGATACATGCTGCATTGTCTTTAAAGATTGTCATAGGAAGGTTAACGACGGTAGTAAGACCACTAGTGCTTCTAATATGTTCATGATTACTCTCAACCAAAAGAACTCAGGCAATGCTTCATGCAGGGCAAGAATCTCAGCATGGTTCGAACAAGTCATAACTAGCATTTGCATGGTGGACTTCCAAGATATAGCAGTGTCTCCAATGGTAAAAACATAGCTCGTTTTAGAACGTGCCTTATGTGGGTAAGACAAATAACCAACATTTGCATAACCAATAAGGCGTAAATCAACTTGAGGATCGAGGGGGCGGCGGCTCCTCTCAAGGATTCGTGGGTGTAGAACAAACCCAAATCCATCGTACCCTTGAGGTAGCGGAAAATGTCTTTAACACCATTCTAGTGTTTGCGTGTAGGTGAATTGCTGTATCTAGCCAAAAGATTAACAAAGAATAAGATGTCAGGTATAATGCATTGAGCCAAGTACAATAAAGCACCAATTGCACTTAGGTATGGAACTTCAGGCTCTAAAATCTCTTCCTCATCCTTCTTGGGACGGAAAGGATCTCGTTTAGCATCTAGAGTCCAAACGACCATAGGAGTACTCGAAGGCTTCGCTTTATCCTTATTAAAATATCATAAAATCTTTTGGGTATGGTTTGATTGATGCACTAGGATTCCATTCGAGTAATACTTGATCTCCAGGCCGAGACAATATTGAGTTTTCTCAAGATCTTTTATCTCAAATTCCAATTTTAAGTTAATGACAATTTCCTCAAGCTCTGTAGAAGTTCCGATGAGGTTCATGTCATCGACATAAACTGCAACGATCACAAATCCAAAATGTGACTTCTTTATAAACACGCATGGGCATAATTTGTTATTCACATAACCCTAACTTGTTAAATATTCATTCAGATGGTTATACCACATCAGCCCGGATTGTTTCAATTCGTAGAATGATCTCCTCAATCTAATAGAGAAAGTGTTCCGTGGTCTAGAACTATTTGAACCAGTCAATGGAAGTCATTTTGGAATTTTCATGTAGATTTTCAAATCTAGATCCCCATAGAGATACGCGGTTACCACGTCCATAAGCTGCATATTTAGTTTCATGAAAACTACCAAATTGATAAGGTAGCAGAACATTATGACGTCTATTACGAGGGAATACCTATCCTCGTAATCAATCTCAAGGCGTTGAGAGAAGCCTTGCACTACAAGGCGTGCTTTGTATCGTACTATTTCATTCTTCTCATTACGCTTCCTCACGAAAACCCACTTGTAGCCAACGGTCATCACATTTGATTGAGTATGAGCTATAGGTCCAAACACCTTATGTTTCGCAAGTGAATCGAGTTCGACTTGGATTGCTTGTTTCCAATTTGACCAATTCGTTATGCATCGGCATTTATCAATGGAATGTGGTTTAATGTCATCGTTAAACATGATGTCAGTAGCTACTGTGTACAAAAATGCATCGTCGACGATCATTTTATTCCGATTCCAAACTTCATCCAATACTACGTAGTGGACCGAGATCTTGCGATTCTCGGGAGGTCGTGTTATCTCATCTAAGACATCACTGTAATCTAGAATAACCTCATGCATTAGAACAGATGAGTGAGTGATGGTCGGATTTGGACTAAGGTCACTAGTTTGTGCCGTTTTTCTCTTCCGGGGTTTTGAATCCTTTGAACCAGGGGGTTTGCCATGCTTCAGGGTAGGAGCAGATGATTAACTAGCCGCCCATGTACCGAGCTGCGTGGAAAGTGTGGCTGCGCCACCCTCAGGGATGGTTCGGCTTTCCCAGGCTGTATTACGATGTACTTTAGGTACATTTATCTTTGCATGTGCGTTTGCAGCGGGTATATGTGATCTCATCACCTTTGCTAGATCAGTAAAATCATCCGACGTGCTTTGAGCAATGCTCTGAAGATCAATAATACGTCGCACTTCAGTTTCAGACTAGGTAGTGCGAGGATCTAAATGAGCCATAATGGGAGCATACCACGACTCGCGGCATTATACAAGAACATTAGAATGCTTATCTCCCCTTAACAACGAGAAGACTATCTCATCAAAGTGACAATTCACAAAATGTACAGTAAAGATATCTCCTGTCAAGGGCTCTAAATAGCGAATAATTGATGGCGAATCATAACCGACATAAATTCCCATTCTTTTCTAATAACCCATTTTGGTACATAGTGGCGGCGTTATTGGCACATAGACTGCACACTTAAACACACATAAATGTGAGACGTCAGGCTCGTATCCAGTAACCAACTGTAACGGTGAATGATATTGGTAGCGATGGGCCTTAGGCAGACCAACATAGCTGCTTGCAATATTGCATAGCCCCAGGTAGATACCGACAGTTTGGTTCGCATAACCAAAGTTTGAGCTATCAATTGAATACGCCTAATGAAAGCTTTTGCCAGGCCGTTTTGGGTGTGAACACGGGGTATAAGATGTTCGACTTCAATCCCAACTAACATGCAATAGTCGTCAAAAGTTTGTGATGTAAACTTTCCAGTGTTATCCAGTTAAATCGACTTGATCAGATATTTAGGGTGGTGAGCCATAAGCTTAATAATTTGTGCTAGGAGTTTCACATATGCAGCGTTGCGTGTGGACAATAAGCAGACATATGACCAACGTATTGATGCATCAACCAACACCATAAAGTATCAAAATGGTTCGTATGTTAGTTGGATATGTCCACAAATATCCCCTTGAATCCTTGGAAAAAACTTAGAAGGGTTGTGAATAATCTTTGTAATTGAGGGTTGAGTATTCAACTTTCCCAAAGAACAAGCTTTATGTGGCAGGAATTCAACGTAGGGAGGTAAATGATGCCCATGTGATGATTTGAGGATACGGCGCATCATGTCACGTCCAGGATGTCCCATACGATCATGCCAAAGCAGTAAAGTGTTGTGGAACCTGGGCTCAAGGCCGACCACATGATGGGTCTCTATGCTGCGAATGGTTGTGATATACAACCATTCAGGAGACGTTCCAGCTTCTCGTAAATACGATTTTGGTCATACTCATAAGCAGTGATACAAAGAAATTCAGAACCATTCTCTTAAGTGGTTTCAACATGATATTAATTATCTCGAATGTCTTAAAAACTCGCAGCATTCTTTCGAAACGTGGAGAATAGAGGACCTCTTTAATGGTTAAGACAATACCATTAGATAACATTACACAGGCCTTTTCGTATCCTTCAATTAGGTCGGATGGGCCGAGGGTTGTCAGAGGTGTTTTTTTAGGTAAGTAGCACTATCAGCCAGACAACTAACTTCCCCACTAGACATACCTAGAAGTAAATTGAATGAATTGGTCACATGCATAAATATAATTACATTCATTCAATTAATCAATTCGAGAAATAATATCCATAAAATAATTATCCATAATTCAAAACTTACCAAAACCAAACAAATTATTCCAAATACTTAGAAAAATTGTCTAAAAATTAAACCATAAACCTAAAAAAAATTAGGGGGTTTGGCCACTATGGTTAAAAACACTCTAAAAACATGTTTGGAATAATAAAACTGATTCGTCCATAGGAGCTGATGCCTCCTGAAAATCTGATATCTTCATGGATATAGTAGCATCTTCAGGATGTTCCACATTGGCAAAGTTAGACTCACGACGAGAATGATACTTGGCAATAGCCTGGGGGTAGCTCTGCATACATGTGACCAATGATCCTTTGATCCACAGTGGTAACACATTGCCATTTTAGTGGAAGCCGATTAAACGGTAGTTTTTCCCTTGTTCTTGAAGTTTAGGGCCTTAGGTGCAATGGGTTGGCGCTTCTGGGTCAAATTTCCTCCCTTGGGTGGGTCTTAGCTCTGTTAACCTTGGGCCCGTGGGTGGGCTTTCCACCTATTACCGTGGCCACGATGATATTTTCGTCGTTTGTGTCTACTAGAATTGGTCACATGCGCTTTAGGCGCATCGTTCGAGCCAGTGGGTCGAGCTTGATGATTTTTCATCAAAAGCTGGTTCTGTTTTTAGCAAGAAGTAAAACAGATATCAAATCCAAAAATTTGGTGAACTTATGTGCCCTATATTATTGCTGCAGGACAATATTGGTGGCATGGAAGGTCGAATATGTCTTTTCTAAGAGATCTGCATATGTTAAGTCCACTTTACAGAACTTAAGAAGTGACAGGATTCTACAAACTTCAGAGCTGTATTCATTCACGGACTTAAAGTCTTTGAAGCGTAGGTGCTGCTAGTCGTGTCTTGGTTTAGGCAAGTAAATGTCTATCTAGTGATCTAAACGATCAGCCAGCGCAAACCAGAAGGTGAGTGGGTTTTCCTTAACAAGGTACTCGATCTGCAGTGCATCATGTCTTGAACCCACTTCAGGTAGTTTCTAATAACCATATGATGACTATGTGGTAGAGTATCATTGGTTATGAGGTTAAATAAGATTGAGTTAGTTAGTATGAAGTTGTTGGTGAGGGTATTTGAGTCTTTTGTAATAGATAGCTGTAACTACAAAAAGGTTGTTGTAAGGTCATTTTCCTCAGTTTGTTGTATTCGACTTTTCTGAAAGATAAACAAAGTCTTTTCTCTCATCTTCTTCGTTGATTCATCTTTTTCTGCCATTGTTTCTTTCTTTAATTCTTCATAAACACATATGTTAATATGGTATCATCGCCGGTATTTGGCTAGCTGCCGTAGTCGGTTCTGAAGGGTCTTCCGTTGTGTTCGTCCCGAAGGGTATTTCGCTGTGTTCCTCCTTGATGCGTCTTGATCGGTTAGAGTGTCGGTGTTTGTTGCAGGAGTTCAGAGTACTGGGTTTTGTGATTTGTTGATGGATTGTGTCGTATTAGGTGATATTATTCAATTTTTTCATCTGGGTTGTTCTATAAATTTTGTTGAATGATGGTTGGGTATTTGCAATACGATTGGATTGAGATTCTGTTTTGTTTCCTTTGATTTGAGAATTCTGCTGTGGTTTCTCTTGATTTTGTGGTAGAAGTTTGATATGGGTATGCTGCAATAGTTGATTGAAGTGCTGGAATTATAGTTTCAAGAAAGTGTCATTCTTTCTTGTTTGCTAGGAAGTGTCATTCTTTCTGCGTCCAAGATTTGTTTACAAGAAAGTGTTAATCTTTCTGTGGTTGAGAGTTGTTTGCCAGAAAGTGTCATTCTTTCTGTGTCCAAGATTTGTTTGCGAGAAAGTCTCAATCTTTCTTAATTCAAGATTTTTCTGCATAGAGTGTCATTCTCTATAGAGTGTGTTTCTGTTCATCATATAGTTTTGTGATTTGTGGAAGTGTCAATCTTTCAATCATGACTGTTCCTGTATTCAAAGTTGAAGGTGTGTTGGGTATGATTACCATTAGGCTCAGGGAAGATAATTTTGCAAAATGGGCATTTCAGTTTCAGTCTGTCCTACGAGGGTATAAATTGTTCGGTCACTTTGATGGTTCAAATCCATGTCCACCAAAGTTTGTTATAAATTCTGATACTGGAGTCACTAATGAGATTACAGTGGCATATCTTGAATGGGAAGCAACTGATATGGCATTATTGAGTTTGTTACTTGTTACTTTGTCTGATGAAGCCATGGAGTATGTGATTGGGTGTAGAACAGCATATGAAGCCTGGATTAATCTTGTAGATCGATTTGCTTTTGTTTCTAAATCAAGAGTTAATCATCTGAAAACTGAATTACATACAATTCAAAAAGGGTCCGATACAATTGATAAATATTTGTTGAGACTCAAACATATTAGGGATCAACTTAGTGCTGCATGTGAAGTGGTCTCGGATAATGATATTATGATTGCTGGTCTTGCTGGATTGCCAAAGGAGTATGGGGTTATTCGTACTGTTATTTTGGCCAGGGAATCTACACTTACGTTGAAAGAATTTTGAGCATTGTTGCTTGGTGCTGAGAGAGAAATTGAGGGAAAATTGAATGTAATTACTCAGAATCTGTCTGCCTTATATGTTCAAGGGTCCAGTTCTGGTTCAAATTCAGGTTCTAGTTCATCTGCATCAGGATCAAATCCTCAAAGTCATTATCATATTCCTGCTATAACTGCTGGTACTATCACTGTTGTGCCATATGGTTCAACTTCATCATCTAATGCAGATCAACAGTCATACTATCATCTTCCAGAGTCTTATGGATATGGTTTTAATGCTCATTCTGGTGGCCAGAATGCACCAAGGTCACAGTCTTTAAATGGTCAATTTACACCTCAAGGCAATCAGTATAGAGGAGGACATGATTACAGAGGAGGAAATAGTTACAGAAATAACAATGGCTTTCGAGGAAGGGGATACATTAACTCAGGGAACACATCTCATTCCTATTCAGGTGGTTCAAGGCAGTTTGGCTCTGGAAATAACACTTGGTCTGGAAATGTTGATACTAGAGCTACTGTTGTGATTGAATGTCAGATATGTAATAAACGAGGACACACTGCAGTTAATTGTTTTCACAGGAATACCAATGTTCCAGTCACTGGTTTTGCAGTTGAGTGTCAGATTTGTGGCAAGAGAGGTCACTCTGCACTGGATTGTTATCAAAGGGGAAATTATGCTTATCAAGGTCAGCCTCCATCCTCATCATTGTCTGCAATGAATGCCCAACAGACTTCAACATTTGTTCCTCAAGATGCTTGGGTTGTTGATTCAGGAGCATCTCATCATATAACTTCTGATATCAATGCTTTATCTCAAGTAACACCATTTGAAGGGTCCGAGATGATCACTATTGGGAATGGTACAGGTTTACCAATTAAACATATTGGTTCAACTATACTTCAGACACCAACACACTCTCTAACTCTTAATAAAGTTCTACATGTGCCTGATATTACTAAAAGTTTACTTTCTGTGAAACAGTTGTGTGCTGACAATAAAAGCTGGTTTATATGTGATGAATCTGAATTTTTTGTGCAGGACAAGAAGACAAAGGAGATAGTGTTTCAAGGAAAGAGTAGGCCTGATGAGTTATTCCAGATCCCTGTAGTTACAAGTTCAAGAGGTTTTCAGTTTATTACCAGGAATCCAGAAGCTTATTTGGGAAAAGCAGTGAAGAATAGCATTTGGCATAAAAGGCTCGGGCATCCAACTCATGATATAGTAGATATAATGTTGAAGCAGTCAAAGATTTTAGTTCAAACAGATGACACACATAGTACTTGTATTTCCTGTATTAGAGGCAAGATGTCTAGGACTCCATTTCCACTGAGAACAGATAAATGTACTTTTCCGTTTGAAAAAATACACACTGATATCTGGGGGCCGTCTCCTATAAGATCTCTAGAGGGATATAGGTACTATGTAATATTTGTTGATGAATACACAAGATTTGTATGGATCTTTCCTATGAGTAATAAATCTGATATGTTTATGATATTTGTTAAGTTCTACAAGTTTATTTTTAATCAGTTTGGTGTATCAATCAAGGCTTTACAAACAGATGGAGGGGGTGAATATACAAGCAAAAGTTTTACTTCGTTTCTTGCTGATAAATGTATTGTGCAGTTAGTTTCATGTCCTTATACTCCACAATAGAATGGAGTTGCAGAAAGAAAACATAGACACATTGTAGAGACTGCAATTACTTTTCTCACTGATGCTGGTTTACCTTCTGAGTTGTGGTATTTTGCGTGTGCACATGCAGTGTTGTTAATCAACAAAATGCCTTGCAAAAGCTTATCATTCAGTTCTTCTTACTTGAGTTTGTATAAGAAAGCACCTGATTTACTGTCTCTTAAGGTGTTTGGTTCAGCTATTTTTCCATGGCTGAGACCATATAATGTGCATAAATTACAACCAAGGTCAGAGTTATGTGTGTTTTTGGGTTATACACAAGGGTATAAAGGCTATATTTGTTATCATATGCCAACCAAGAAGATCATTATCTCCAGGCATGTGCATTTTGATGAATTCTTATTTCCTGCTCACATGATTAATAATACTAAGACTGGAGTTCCACAAAGACATAAGGATCATCAAGATTCAACACTTATTCCTGTTATTGTACCTATTCCTTTGTCCAGAAGTCAGCAAGGTGCAACACATGCCGGTTCACAAAGTTCATGGGTTCAGACTACAACCAACGTATCTTCTCCAACAAGTAATAAGAATATTGAGAGTGGATCAACTGAGTTAGCATTACAGGGATCTGGGCCATCACATACTCTTTTATCTATCCAAGACACTACTCATTTGCTTCCTGTCATGGATCCTGCACAATTACAGGTAATCCTCACATCTACCTCTTCTTCTATAGATCATAATTCTGTTATCACAGGCACAAATTCCAATCGTATTCAGACCAGATTACAAACTGGTGCGATTTCTAGAAAGAGCTATGTGGGATATCTTGCTTCATTACCCCAGTTGTCTTCCTTACAACTTGAATGGTTATATACTGATGATCAATCTAGTGCAATCAGTGAGCAATTTTCTGGGGGATTTTCATTCTTGGCTGATATCACAGATAATGAAGAACCTAAAACATTTAAAAGTGCATCAACCAAACCAGAATGGCAGCGTGCAATGCAAGAGGAATTTGTTGCATTGAAAACTTAAGGCACTTGGTTATTGGTTCCACCACCATCAAATCGATCCATGATTGGCAGTAAATGGGTGGTACTGTCTCGAGATACAAAGCTCGGTTGGTAGCACAAGGTTACACTCAAGAACAAGGTTTAGATTATTCCGAGACATTTAGTCCTGTAGTAAGACATACTACAGTAATGATAATTTTAGCTTTGGTTGCTCAATTTGGTTGGCAATTAAGGCAACTCGACGTTAAGAATGCATTTCTTCATGGAGAGTTGGAGGAAGAGGTATATATGAAACAGCCACAAGGTTTTGTGGATCCTACATGCCCAAATCATGTATGCAGATTAGTCAAAACACTCTATGGCCTAAAACAGGCTCCTAGAGCTTGGAACTCTAAATTCACAAGCTATCTTCCAGCTCTTGGTTTCAAATCATCTCTTTCAGACACTAGTCTCTTTGTAAAAATGGATGGTGGTGATCTTGTCATTCTATTGCTTTATGTTGATGACATAATTCTTACTGGTTCAAATCCAGTAAAAATACAAGTTGTGATTGATGATCTTGCTGGTGTGTTTGATCTCAAAGATATGGGAAGGTTATCATATTTTTTGGGGTTGCATATACATTATAAAGATGATGGATCTTTGTTTATAACTTAGACTAAGTATGCTAAAGATCTATTGAAGAAAGCAAGTATGGACAGTTGTAAACCTACTTCAACACCATCAAAACCTCATGCTCAGGTCCTTGTAGGAGAAGGAAGGTTGTTATCTGAACCTAGTCAGTATAAAAGCATAGTTGGGGCACTACAGTACCTAACTTTTACTCGACCTGATATCTCTCATTCCGTGAACTTGGCTTGTCAATTCATGACACAACCAACTGATATGCATATGTTGTTAGTCAAAAGAATTTTGAGATATATACAAGGGACTGTCGATTATGATCTTCACTATACACAAAATAAGCATTTTGATATCACTGCCTTTTTAGACTCAGATTGGGCAGCAGATATTACAACCAGACGATCGATTACAGGTTTTGTTGTATATCTTAGAGACAATCCTATCTCATGGCAATCCAAGAAGCAGTCTACTGTGTCTCGAAGTTCTACAGAAGCCGAATATAAAGCATTGGCTCACTGTGCAGCTGATATCTTCTGGATTCGATCAGTATTCAAGGATCTGCATCAGTATATATCAGATCCACCTTCTTTATATTGTGACAACTTATCCGCTTTGGCATTGAGTTCAAATCCTGTTTTTCACTCCAAAATAAAACATCTGGATACTGATTATCATTTCGTACGAGAAAAGGTTCAGAAAGGTGATCTTACAGTTCATTACATTCCCACTGATGAACAAGTGGCAGATGTTTTCACTAAAGGGCTACACAGTCCGATCTTTCTCACACATTGTAGAAGGCTTGGATTAGGGATAATGACTGCAAAAAACTCAGCTTCAGCAACCCAGCTTCGTTTGAGGGGGGAGTAATAACCATATGATGACTATGTGGCAGAGTATCATTGGTTATGAGGTTGAATAAGATTGAGTTAGTTAGTATGAAGTTGTTGGTGAGGGTATTTGAGTTTTTTGTAATAGATAGCTGTAACTACAAAAAGGTTGTTGTAAGGTCATTTTCTTCAGTTTGTTGTATTCGACTTTTCTGAAAGATAAACAAAGTCTTTTCTCTCATCTTCTTCGTTGATTCACCTTTTTCTGCCATTGTTTCTTTCGTCAATTCTTCATAAACACATATGTTAATAGTTTCTTCCAGATACTTCCCAAGCGGTGAAATCGAGCTTGTTCAAGTTCAACATGTCCTTAAAACAAAGGGTACAACAAAACGTAGTTAGTCATATGGTAATCCATAAACATACATTGTAGAACATTCAAGTTTTATAGACATGTATTGATTAATTTAAACATGAAAGCTACAGGTATCAAGTGGTAAGTTTTGAATAAAACTTCAGGTTTCAAAGGCACTAAATATGAAACTATAGGTTCAATTTAGTTTTATGAACGATTAATTCATAAAGGAGAGGTTCCTGCATGAACACAGAAAGCAATATGATGAGTTAAGTGCAGTGGATTTGAGTTGCTTCGGGAACTCAAGTGTGAAAGCTTCAGGACTACAAAAGGATGTCAACAGTTAAATGTAGAAAAATAAATTATTGAATCGTTAACGTCCAAAAGTGATATTAAGGTTAATAATTTTTTATTAATTATCAGATTAGTGGACTGCATGTCACTTTAATTAATTCAATAGATCGGGGCCAAACGAGGTCGATCGTGGAAGCAAAATAATGATAGACGGGTCATATTAACTTCAGTTGGTGATAAACCAAGTGATAATTAAATTAGAGTTAATTAACGTAAATCAAAGTACCCTAAAAAATATTTGGGTATGATTTATAACGTGGGGATGCCAAAAATTGGCATTGGGCGTAAAACGGAGGCACGAGGCAAGCCCAGCCTAAGGCTAGCTAGTGGGTTGGTGCGATGAAGCCAAGCCGAGGCTGGGTTTCGGGTTTTTGGGTTGGGGCAGGTCAAGCCCAGCAGCAAAAGCTGCGGGCAAGTGGGCCGAGGGTTGACAAAGTCTAACAAACAACACAGGCTTGCAGCAGGCGAGCCAAGGACGCAGAACCAGGCCCAGTAACACACGGGTTGCTGGTGATGGGCAATGGGTACGAGGGCAAAGCCCAGCAAATGGCTACAATCCGTGCTGGTAGGTGGGATGAGGTTGCAGGCCTAATCCAAACCAATCCCAGGCCAAGGGGGCCGGGTTGTCTTTGCTCGCAACAAGCCCAAAAAGCTACTACCATGGGTCAGATGTCAAAACGACGTCGTCCTGAGGCATGCTTGAAGCAGCTGGACTATAGGCCAGCGTGATGGTACTAGCAACGAGCAGCGGCCATCCCGCATTAAATTCCCATAATTTTTTTCTTTTTTGACTTTTCTAGGGTTTGAAAAAAAACCCTAAATTGCTTCTAATTTATTTATATGCTTTGATTCACAAATTCTACATAGCAAAATAATTGCGCAATGCATGAAACGTGTGTGTGTGTGTGTATATATATATATATTGTAGGCCTATTTGACTGAATTGTATTTAGGACTAGAGAGGGAGAGGGGCCGGCAGCAAGAGAGCGAGAAGATAAAGATTTAATTATGAACTGTGTGTTGTATCATCCCATTGTGCCTTTATTTATAAGGGAGTTTTGTGTGTGAGTTTTTGAGAGGTATAAGTTTGTATACTTGAGAACATTTTGTGTTTGTGAGTTTTCTTGTATTTGTTGGTAATCAATAAAACTTCCGTTGTTAGAAAGGTACTCCTATATTAGAGGAACTCTGAAATCATTGTGATTTGTTTATTACTTGATTGGTTTTTGGTTTAGTTTATAACACCGAATGCCTTCTTGTTGAAAAAGAATAGCTATTTAACATTTCGCTTCAAAGGATGTCAAATAGAAACATTGCTCAATTATTCAGGCCTAATTTAAGTGAATTTTCGTAGAAATTATTAAGACGGATGCTTCGCAGGCACCTGAAGGACGTTATTAGCCAAAGGGTCAATAATATTTGGCCCTTTACTTCTGCGATATGTTGAAGTACTAAGCTATTTATAGGAATATATTTTAATTTTTATTATGGAATCGGATTCATACTCTACTTTTCGTGTTGAAGTTTTTCATATGGTGATGATAGTGATGTTGAAGATTCAAGTCCAGTGAAGTTTTTTTGTTAGTAACCTAATCAATTCTTAAAAAATATTAGTATTATATTCATTGATAATAACTAAAAATATCATCTGTAAATTTTTATATCAATTTCAAGAATAGTATGAACATTTAAAGGATTGGAATAGAGAAATGCATGTTAAATTTACTTATAATGGCGTTCAATTGGCTTTTAATTTTCAATTTGTTAAAAAATGGGTAAACAAGTAAAAATGGTTAAACGGGCATGCGGTTACGGTTAAATTTGGTATGCAATTATATATATGGTTAACTGTTTATAAACAGTTATGGGTATGAGTATACCCGTTTATACAATTACCCAACGGGTAAACGGTTATGCAGGTAAAAGCTTAAATGGTTATGGATAAATAATTGCAGTTACCTGCCCTGACATACCTCGACCCGGAATGTCCACTTGGACTCCGAATCGAGTTGTGATGGCCGACACCTGGAGGATGACGAAGCAATAAAATGTAGTGTAGTGGAAGAAGAATGTGAATAAATTTAAACCTAAAAGTGCATAATTAAAAGAGTGTGTGGGTGAGCGGGATTGAACCCATTGCACACATGATGTCAGAGCATGAGACAATATAGTAAATAGGATGAGGGTTATACCACTAATGATGACCATCTCCTACGATTTGCCAGAATCCTCGTTTACATGTAAGCACAACTACTAAACCTGGACAAGCGAAAAACAAAGTTAAGTGGGTCAGCAAAACAACGTTTGTAAGAAAACCTTTATTTTCGAACATAGTAACCCCTCGTCGTAAAACAAGTATAGTTTCTGTAAAACATACTACGTATGTAACAAAAGTACAACAGCAATATAACTAGAAATATGCCATGATATATCAAAAGCCGCAGTAATATAATCATGTGATAATCAAGTATAACTAAGTGCTCAACCCTTTAAGCTGACACACGATTTCGTACAAATAATTTTTGACACGAACAGGACTGGGTGTAATCAATACGCTCTAGTACTACAATCACGTGAAGGCTGTTGCAGAAGCATGTCACATACGAGTTGCAATTGCCTAATGCAAACTGTACGACATGACTAGCACCTAACTTGGATCCAAGGCGAGCGAACGGTGCGATGTGAACATACACGTGAAGGATTGGCCTTGGCCCTGGGGCGAGTACTAACACCAGTGCAGCAAGATGAGCATGTACAAATATGTATGAATGTCATGAAAGTAATATCCCAACCATATAGCAACATTTATCACAATTAATATCCCAATAACAATACTTGGCAATCTAAGTGCAAAAGTGAAGTAAATACACATTAATGGAAACTATAATTATATATAGGTATAAAAACAAACTGCCCACTCACAAATGCGCAGTTAAAACAAAGCCTCCGAGCCTTGCTTGACCTCGTACGTCCTCGAGATACGTTTCCCCTATATGTGAAATTACTAATTAACTTATTTTAATAACACATAAACGGAAACTTAAATAAAACCTTCGTAGATTGCTCAAATATAGGGTTTGAATATACAAAATCGATCTACTTGACGTCACAGACCTACACAAATTTTTAGAATAATTTTTGGACGCCGGACGCGCAGCCATGTGTCGACTATGGCACGGCCACACACTCCGACCACGCGGAGGCAGAGCTGACGGAGGCCTAACAGTTGTTAGGAATATTCCGTTAAAAGGTAACATAAGTTAACGGCGTTACCTGACGCCGTTAGAATATTCCCTTAGAGTTGATGGAATATTCCGTTGTCTTCTCCGATGGTCCTCGTCGGTCATCGAAGTTTGAACTCACTGAAATCTGGAAATTTTCACCAATTTCTGGTAAAATTTCAAACCTTCATATCTTAACCATTTTTCACAAACTTTATATGGAAATGAAGCTTATGAAGAGTAGAATCTCGTTATACCTTTTTTAAGTCAAAAAAGTGGATGAAGGTGGCCTGAAAAAGCCTCGAAAGGTACAACTAAAACTAGAACTTCTCGAAACCTTGTATTTCGAGGTTGATTCATCACCAAACCTTCACTAAAGACCTCGGGGAGTTATAAGAAAGCTTCCCCAACCTTCAAAACTCCTCGACTCGGCTTGAAAAATGTCGATCCAAAACTCACTGAGTCGGAGCTTCTGAGTTGGTGAGTCAAACCTCAACCAAATTGAGATCTGGTTACACGGTTATGACCACGGGGTTGAGGGGAGTTCAAAGGTGTAGGTTACAAGTCACGTTTGTAGGGTTTGGACATCGTTAGAAAGAGTTGTAGAGAGAAGGTGAGAGAAAGACCTTTGGAGAGAGAGAGAGAAAGAATGCTTTCTGATTGGTGATAGGTTTGATGGTGATGATCTGATTGGTTGCTTTCAAAAAAGGGAAAACAATTGATTGGTGAAAGAGAAAAGTAGGGAAAAGGAATAGTGGTGAGGGATTGGTGGAAAAATCAAATTGAATAATTTGATTGGTTAAGTGTGAGGGGACCATATCCATTTTTAGGGATTGGATGGATTTTGAATTTCATATTTTGTACAATTTTAAACGTACAAAATCAGCCTCTTTGACAGTGTTTTTTTTTTAGACTATAAATTTGTACGCGCGTGTACAAAATTACTCGTGATTAACGTACTTTAATAGAGTGTAACTTTTTCGTTACAGATCTTATTCGAGTCTAACACACGCTCATGCACTCATAGCGACGAGTACTAATTTAGTACAAAACCAAGAAAATGGAATTGAAACCCGAAAACTATGTCCACGTTAGATTCTACTTTTGTCCAAAATGGGTAAAATCGTCAACTCATACCAACGGAAAAGAAATCACAGTGAAAAATAGGGATGGGTCATCACAATTTACCCTTTTAAGAAAATTTTGTCCCTGAAATTTAACATCATTTGTTACACAAAACTCAAAGATAGGTAGAATAAAATATGTGTACGTGACGAAAAAATCAAGTCAGAGTGATTGTACAAAAAGGGAAAATGTCGCTCCGTCGCGATCAGAGTGCATTAATTCCTTTTTCATGCCTCCAACTCATACTTTCCTTTTTCTTCAGTACAATACTATATTATAATAGTTTTCGCAAAAATAAAAACGTCGAAAATATTTATATGTACTAACGTCCCGTCGAAAAATACATATGTATAACAACATAAGGTTTAAGTAGTTGTACTGCTAGTAAAATTGAACATATGATTTTTCTACTACACTCCCGCATTTCGCGTACTTCGAAAGTAAGTACATAATATCCTTGGGTCGAGCCCAAGTAATAAAAAGGTAAAATACAACAAACATAGAAGTAAGTATTAACGTAAAAGGACCTACCTATTTACTTACTTAATGAATCCAACGAATAAGTCCTTGATATTACGGTCTGCAACCCGCGATATCCACAACTCACTGTTGTCATGATAAGCAAGTAACAAATCCCCGAGGGTGCAATATTACCATCATGCCCCCCATTAGGAAATACACAAACAACGTTTAGTCAAGCCTCTACCGTGCTCACGCACTACCCCCCTTGGGTAACAACAACAATAAGATAACATTTCTATAATGTGAACTATCACAATTGAACACTTGTTCGAAAACTCCTTTGTCAAACAAGTGCTAAGCAAATAATCTCCAAACTACGTCTCAAACGTGCCACAACCAAGACCAAAAATTGTAACCGTAGTTACAAGCAGTTCTAATAGCAATAAGTGTCTAATACGATCATGTTACAACTATAGAGCAAATAAACATAACACGCCATGAAGGTCCGGGTAAATCGTTCAAACTAGTCGTTAGTCTGCAGGAGAAATGTAGTCGACAACAAAATTTACTACACGTGGCCTTCAAGAAGACTTCCCCAATACTTGGTAGTAAAATACGCATCACGATGAGATACAATAGTGACACACCTGCCATGTAGTCGAGCCAATGTAGTCCACAACGCCTTAGCAAGAAAATTCATAGTGAAGTTCTCTCGAATTTAATGAGAAAGTGATTACGTCGAGAAGGCTAGAAGAATACTCGAGAATTTAATGATCAAATCAAGTCCATCAAATCTAGAGTACGAGATAATTGGATTGGAAAACATAACATCAACTATAATAGTAGTATTAAAGATATTCAATCACCACGGTAATGATCTGTTCCACCGAGTATTTGTTGAGTGATTGAGTAATGGTCACAACTGTACTTCCAACGTCAATGGTTTTTCTAGATAGTGCATTCGCTTCAAGGCAATACGGAGTGCCTTGAAACGTAATACAGAGGGGTAAAAATATAATTACAGAGGGATAAAAATATAATTAACTCTAACAGCGAAAGGTATACGTCCTTGAAATGTACAGAGGGGTAAAGGTATACGTCCTTGAAACGTACTACACTACTAACCAACTCTACGACATGAACTAAAAGGTCTTCACAATTTTCTCAAAACTCAAATCACTCTAACAGCGAGATATTATCTTGTACCTCGATTCTACTGTCTACCTATGAAAGTGATCGAGAGGTGGCTAGTCGAAGAGATTTTGTTTATCTAGATAAATGATAAGGTAAAAACAACCATGAGTTTACTGTCCTAATACAAAGCTTGTTCCTAAGCTTCCACAATCCTAGTTTATTCGGCTCAAGTAGCTATTGTAAATCAGTCTATCAGTAGCGCCGATAATTAACGCGCTTGAGATATTTTAATATTGTTCGTTACCCTGAAACTGTGAACCGGCATTCTGGCATAAAAGTATCATTCCCAGATACTAACACATGTGTCCAGTATCAGAAATCATACCACTGAAAGCTGGTCAACGATCTCTAGATATCGGACAGTATCGTCAATTAGTAGCGTCACTGTAGGCTGATTATGGGTAAGAGCCCATTCGAGTAGTAAGTTTCGGGTGATTGGGAAAGAACTGGTCAAGTGAAGTAATTCATTGATTTAAGGATAATTTGGTTACAACTTTTGGGAGTTATGTTGCTCCTAGGATATGACAACTCATACTCGCAAGCTTATACTTACCCAATTAACGAGTACAACATCGAAGGGAAAATATGGAATTGGCGTTTGGTTAGAAAGTTCCAGGGTTGGAAAATACCTTGCTAAAGATCTACTTTGAAAAGGACTTTATCGGGAGTCAATCTTCCTCTTGAAGATCCAACATGAACACCAGTACATTTGAAGATATTAATCCTAATAGGAATAAAAAATGATTGCCCTTCAGATGATCTTCTGTCAAATACTACCACTTTAGCACTAAGTTGTCGCTTCAGACATTTCTAGAATCTTGACGAAGTAACCTTCGTAGGGATTCTAAGAGAGGATAAACTAATAGGTGCTACCAAAGAAACAAAACCATTTCTGGTTTCCTAACTCGAACGGTTGGTAAAAACGGTGGAAGAAAAACAATAGGATTGATCGGTAAATCCTTGGTGAAACTCAACTCTTGATACATTAGCCCGGCTACGAGGCTAGCAACTTGTTTCCCAAAATGAAAATTCCTTGGTAAGGAGGTTCATCATTTTAAGTCTAGGGGCGATTGCCAAAACAATTTTCTAACATGACGATAAGTTGTCTAAAGCACCCAAAACTTACGAAAAACTAACATGTTTTTCGTGCTTAATGAGGTGGCAAGATTCAAGAATTAGGTTCAAGAACCAAGAATGCTTACATCACGCATGTGATGAACACAATACTACCCAAACTTATGCTCTGATACCAAACTGACACACCCCAACCCGAAATGTCCACTTGGTATCCGAATCGAATTATGTTGGCCGACACCTGGAGGGTGACGAAGCCATAAAGTGTAGTGTAATGGAAGAAGAATGTGAATAAATTTAAACCTAAAAGTGCCTAATCTAAAAAGTGCATGGGTGAGCGGGATTGAACCCATTTCACACGTGATGTCAGAGCATGAGACATTATAGTAAATAGGATGAGGGTTATACTACTAATGATAACCATCTCCTGAGATTTGCCAGAATCCTCGTTTACATGTAAGCACAACTACTAAACCTGAAGAGGCGAAAAACAAAGTTGAGTGGGCCAGCAAAACAACATTTGTAAGAAAACCTTTATTTTCGAACATAGTAACCCATCGCTGTAAAACAAGTATAGTTTCCGTAAAACATACTACGTAAGTATGTAACAAAAGTACAACAACAATATAACAAAAAATATGCCAAGTCATGATATATCAAATGCCGCAGTAATATAATCATGTGATAATCAAGTATAACTAAGTGTTCATCCCTCTAAGCTGACACACGAGTTCGTACATATAATTTTTGACACGAACAAGATTAGGGGTAATCAATACTCTCTAGTACTACGATCACGTGAATGCTGGTGCAGAAGTACATCACATACGAGTCGCAATTGCTTAATGCAAACTGTACAACAAAACTAGCACCTAACTTGGATCCAAGGCGAACGAACGGTGCAATGTGAACATACACGTGAAGGACTAGCCTTGGCCCTGGGGTGAGTGTTAACACCTGTGCAGCAAGATGAGCATATACAGATATGTATGAATGTCATGACAGTAATATCTCAACCATATAGCAGCATTTATCATAATTAATATCCCAATAACGATACTTGGCAATATAAGTGTAAAAGTGAAGTAAATACGCATTAATGGAAACTATAATTATATATAGGTATAAAAACAAACTGCCCACTCACAGATACACAGTTGAAACAAATCCTTCGAGCCTTGTTTGACCCCGTACGTCCTTGGGATACATTTCCCCTATATGTGAAATTACTAATTAACTTAGTTTAATAACACATAAATGGAAACTTAAATAAAACCTCTGTAGATTGCTCAAACATAGGGTTTGAATATACGAAATCAATCTACTCAACGTCATAGACCTACACAAATTTTTAGAATAATTTTTGGACGTCGGACGTGCCGTCATACGCTAGCTATGGCACGACCACACATGCCGACCACTCGTAGGCAGAGCTGACGGAAGCCTAACGACCGTTAGGAATATTCTGTTAAAAAGTAACAGAAGTTGACGACGTTACCTAACATCGTTAGAATATTCCATCAGAGTTAACGGAATATTCCATCATCTTCTCCAGTGGTCCTCGCTGGTCGCCGGAATTTGGAAATTTTCATCGGTTTATAGGTAAAATTTCAAACCTTCATTTCTCAACCATTTTCACAAAATTTATATGGAAATGAAGCTTATGAAGAGTAGAATCGCGTTATACCTTTTTGAAGTCCAAAAAGTGGACAGAGGTGGCTTGAAAAAGCCTCAAAAGGTACAACTAAAAATGGGACATCTCGAAACCTTGTATTTCGAGGTTAATTCATCACCAAACCTTCACTAAAGACCTCGGGGAGTTGTAAGAAAGCTTCCCCGACCTTCAAAACTCCTCGACTCGGCTTGAAAATGTCGATCCAGAACTCACTGAGTCGGAGCTTCCGAGTTGGTGAGTCAAACCTTAACTAAATCGATATCTGGTTACACAGTTGTGATCATAAGGTTGAGGGGAGTTCAAAGGTGTGGGTTACAAGTCACATTTGTAGGGTTTGGACGTCGTTAGAGAGAGTTGCAGAGAGAAGGTGAGAGAGAGAGAAGAGAGAGAGTGTGTGATCTCTAATTGGGTGATGGGTTTGATGGTGATGATCTGATTGGTTGCTTTCAAATGAGGGAAACAATTGATTGGTGAAGGAGAAAAGTAGGGAAAAAGGAACGGTGGAAAAATCAAATTGAATAATTTGATTGGTTGAGTGTGAAGGGACCGGATCACTTTTAGGGATTTGATGGATTTTGAATTTCAGATTTTGTACAATTTTAAATGTACAAAATTAGCCTCTTTGATAGTGTTTTTTTTTTTACACTGTAAATTTGTATGCGTGTGTACAAAATTACCTGTGATTAACGTACTTTAACGGAGCGTAACTTTTTCATTCAGATCTGATTCGAGTCTAACACGCGCTCGTAGCAACAAGTACTAATTTAGTATAAAACTAGGAAAAAGAAACTGAAAACCGAAAACCACATCCACGTTAGATTCTACTCTTGTCCAAAAAGGGTAAAATCATCAACTCGCACCAACGGAAAAGAAATTACAGTGAAAAATAAGGACGGATCATCACATGCCCGCCATAACCGTTGCCCATCCCTAATCACCTCATACTGCTTGAGCATGAACTATTTTCATATACAAGGGGCTTAGTGTTTAAGAGACTAGGTGGGGTCTAGCTGGGGCCTAGATTTTTTATTTAATTAAATTATTGTGTAACATATAAACATGTGTCAACTTATAAATAAAAATATACATATATAATTATATTGAAAAACATAAATTGCAAATAAAATGATATATAAAATTATAAAATACTAAATCATATTGAAAATATGAACAAGCACTTAACAATCTTTTTACAAATTATTGGAAATATAAAACGAAAGTTATTTATTTTCTGTCTAAGTAAGAGTTGTGACCCTAAGCCGTTTTCTTAAATAAAAAAAGTAAGAAAAGTCATAAAACACCAAGCTTGCCTGGACACAGAGCTTAACTCCCTTAGGCCATCTCCAACTGACCCGGCCAAATGGTCATAGGGCTAAAAATAGCTCAAAATGACACGAAAACTGTCTCCAACAGAAGGCTAGGCCAAAGGGCTTGTGGGCTCCACGTAGCCAAAACAACCAAATTAGTCCATTTCCAACCAGCTAGCCACCCCGATAAGCCCAGCCCTTTTTTTTTTTGATGAATTTTTTTTTCTACACCATTTCTCACATACTTTTAACTATTTCATACTATCTTACCTCATTTTTTTTCTTTCAATTCTTCATATTATATTCTCTTCCAATAATCTTTCCTTTAATTTTTTCAATAATTTTTAAATGACCACCTCTTTCAATAATCTTCCAATATGTCTGAAAATCTTCTTGATATGGTAATTTAATTTAATTAACTATATTAATTCAATTAAATTAATAAATTATGTTTGGCCTATGACCCTTTGGCCCCCTCGGTTGGAGATGGTTTTTTGTTAAAGGACTTTGTTTGGCCTATGGCCCCTTGGCCCCCTCGGTTGGAAATGGTATAAAATATGGTCTAACATTGTTCATTAAAATATAATTTCTTGCAAGGATATAGGGCTAAGCATAGCCCTTTGGCCCTCCTTCGGTTGAAGATGACCTTACATACACCTAGGCGGACAAGATGAGGATCTAGGCAAGTTTCAGCACCAATTTTTTTTTTTTTTACTAAACGATATTATCTACACCAAGGAAGGGGTAGACTTAGTCTCATAATGAACTAGTAATAATATGATTCAAATTCTTCCTTAGCAGAAATTGAACATAAAACCCCATATTTACAAATAAAGAAAATTACATTATTTTTTAAATTCTAAAAATATATCCTGGTGATAGCAAGCTGCTTAATGCTTAAGTGATACCTAAGACAACTTTAGAGGGAGACTAAAACATTGCCCAAGATACATGGCCCAAAACTTTTGACTCCAAAATGGCACCGGGAATTGGGGCATAAAACATGGACATACCCGTGCGATGAAAAAGACACAAAATTTAGAAAAAGTCTGAGATTCATTGATAGCCATAATTGTCGGCCCCGCGCCTTCCTATTTCCGAGCAAAATCCGGAAATCAAATTTAATATTATGTTGCATTTTTCATTAAAATGGCAAATTGGTAAATATACTTCTCTTCCCCAAAGCATCTTTGGTCCCTCCATGTTTATAATTTTCAGTATCTGCATGCATGTAACCGGATCCTTTCCTGAGCATAGGGTGGGGATCCTCCTGACTGGATTATATGGACCATTGAAACCTGATCCAACGATTACAATAATTATAACTTTAGAGGGCTCCCTGTTTGTAGCCGTTGAATCAAATTTCAATGGCCCAAATGACCTAGTTAGGAGGATTCCCACCCTATGCTCAGGAGGGGATCCGATTCCATGTACATGCACTCATGCGTTTAATTTTAGAGAAATGCGAAGGAGATTGTTTAAGGGTTAGTTTGAGATTGATGTGCTGTGAAAAAAAAACGATGTTTTTAGAAGCAAATGTAAAGCTGCTTCTACTTTTTGCTATTTTGGATTCATGATTTTGACAAAAATACATTTTTTTTTATATTTTATTTACCAAACACAATTTTAGCCTCATCATTTAACAAAAAAAACTGTTTTTAAAATAATTTCAGCAATGCCAAACCAGCCCTAAAGTGGGACTCTCTGCCATTTCACAGTTTGACATTAATTCATGTGTCAACGTTATGAAACATTGTGCAAAAAACATGAGGTATCAGAGAGTCCATGGAGAGTTTCACTTTTGAGAGAATCGCCTTAACAATTCTCTTAATTTTATATATAAACTTGGTTAGTCAGCGAATTTTATACATAAACTTTGTTAGACAAGGTTTTAAAGAGGCAAAGCTAATTACTCACTTTTAAGTTAATTCGCATATGTTTGTATTGAGTTCGATACCTAATTAGTAGCTGCTTAGTTGTGTTGAGTGCCAATT
This sequence comes from Malus sylvestris, assembly GCF_916048215.2. Taxonomy (NCBI): domain Eukaryota; kingdom Viridiplantae; phylum Streptophyta; class Magnoliopsida; order Rosales; family Rosaceae; genus Malus; species Malus sylvestris. The sequence goes on along the minus strand of NC_062263.1, from coordinate 5,316,375 downwards.
TAAAGTGCATTCTTATTAAATCTAACATAATCAGTTCATGAAACTTTAAAGACCCTATTCCTCCAAAGAAACCACAAAATTTTGGTCAAAACACAAGTGGAGCATCTAATTTTGTCTAAACAACTTGCAAATTTAGGAACTGGCTCAATACTTATATGCATTTGATGTCAACCATTGATTTCTCCTTTCCAGTCCAATTTTTTTTAAGGAAATGTTTCACTTTCCATGTTTCATTTTTTGGGTAATTTTCAATTTGCTATCCTAAAGTATCACAGTTTTCAAACTTTCATATATCAAGTTTTTTTCATCGTAGTGTCATACGAAAAGTGAGAAACATCCATTAAATTTCGGTGAGAAACTCCATTAATATGTGACAAGATGCCTCTATGGACAATGACTGGACGCTACATGGTACCCAGAGCCGGCCCTGAGGGTGTGCAACAGGTGCCATCGCACAGGGCCCCCGATTCGGAAAGGCCCCTAAATTTTCATTACATGTATATAGATGCATATAAAATAATTAGATGTAAAAGACAATCTTATATGTGGTTCTAGCGCAAGTGGTTTATCTCTTTTTTCTTATAGCCCATGTGCTAGGTTCGAATCCCAATGATATTGTTTTGTTATATTTTAAGCTTTTGCAAGTTTGTATCGAACTCAAGACCTTTGAAGGTAAGGAAAAACACATGGCTGATCAAACAACTTATTTTTGTTGCAGTAACTTGTAATATTTTAGTTTTATAAATGAAAAAATAATAATAATAAAGAAATATAACATTAAAAAAAATGAAGGGCCTCCACCTAAGTTTTATACAGGGCCCCTCAATACTCAGGGCTGGCCCTGATGGTATCCTTTCAAATTAAAAAAAATATATTAAAAACTTCATTTTGCATCTGATTAGTGCCAAAGCCTTCACGAGCCAATTCCCAATTTTTTTATTGGAAATAATTAATTTAGAAAAAAAAAAAAAAAAAAAACCAGAGAAGGAACAAGAATTCCCATAATTTAATGGGGTTGGTTAATAATGTCAAAAGGTTGATAGGGTCAACATCTCTTTTCTGTTGCTGAGTTGAAAATGCTTGCTGATGGTGCAAAATCATTGTCAAAGGGAGGTACAAGCTTTTCCCCAACCCAACAACCTAAGCCACCCATTCATTCTTTTGTTTTTTATTTTTTGTTTTTTTTTCTACAAACAATTAATAATCTACGTTAAATTTATCTAACCTATAAAAAGAAGAGAATATTTGAATCCGAAGCAAAGTAGGTTAAAGAAAAAGCATTTATATACCAAGCCAGTTCACCGCTTTCATTTTCTTACTCAAACAGGAAAAACATACCTATCAATCAATATTAAAAAAGAGAGTGTGATCTTTGATTAAGATCTTATAAGAAATTTTATGCACCTATCTTTTCTCCCATGACAAGATTGCAAGCAAGATTATTAGTGATGCTTTAATTTGTCGGGAAGTCTTAAAAAATAGTATTCATTAAAAAGAAATATATATATATATATATTTTTTTTTTAATATTTTACAAAACCATAGTCTTATGAGTTTTGTTTGACATCTAGACATTGTACTTTGACCACATTCATTTGCACTCCTACGCTTAGCTCAAATTTCTCCTCGCTTAGCTCAAATTTCTCCTCGTAGAATAAATGTAGGGGTGTGATATTCACATACTCCTTTTTACTTCTTACACACTTTTTTAATTTTCGACCGTCGGATCGGATGAATTAAAGAAGATCAAAGGACAAAAATCAACAAGGGGTGTGTGAGAAGTAAAAAGTGGTGTGTAAGAAGTAAAAAGGGATGTGTGGATAGCACACCCCTAAATGTATTGTTGTATCGGTTATTCAAATGTAGAAACAAAGCAAGGTAAAAAGTCCGACCGAAAAAAAAAAGCAAGGTAATAAGTGGGGTAATTCGGGCAAGGCAAGATAAAGAACTAATTTAGGGCCAGTTAATCAACCCACTCATATAGTGTTAAAATTTTAAAGAGACGAATCAAAATTCAACCCTAAGCTTACATAATCTATCAACTTGCACCTCGCCAACAACTAGGGTTTTATCACAAAAAAAGTTTCAACACAAGCATAGTGAAACTGCTTAATATAAGTCATTTCATTTAGCCAATATTGTGATGTGAGATTTTTAGGGCCTGTTTGGTATCGTATTAAAAAATTTCATAATTTCTCAAAACATTTCTTAAGAACATGTTTTAATAACAATTTTGTTTAAGATAAAAAAACTTATTTGGTATGTGATTCAAAATAATTTTTAAATTTTAATAACTAAAAAGAAAAAGAAAAACGTCCTACAACAATTCAATTGGAAGGTCAGGTTAAAAAGGGAAGAGATCCTCTCGGATTCATTTTGTTGGGATCTTAGAGATTCCCACATCCTAGCCGTTCATCATACATTATGCAGCCAGTTTTCGTCAAGTACTATTTGTGTTTAATTTTAAATAAAAAAAGTCAAATGATTTTTGACCGTACAATGCACGATGAATAGCTAAGATGTGAGGATTTCTAAGATCCTCACAATTTGGATCCGGATAGGATCCAAATCCGTTAAAGAGAATGAGAGAGATGAGAGAGAAAGAACAAAGAGAGAGGAGAGAGAGATAGGAGAGAGATTTGGAGAGGAGGAGGGGAGGAGAGAAGTAGGAGAGAGTCTATAGGGGAGGATGGAAAAAGAGAGGAGAGAGAAAGAGCAGAGAGGAGAGATTGATTCGGAGGACGAGGGGACAAGAGAGAGAGAGAGAGAGAGATATATGAGAGTAAAATATCAAAAGAGAGGAGACAGAGAGGAGAGAGAAATAGCTGAGAAATTTAGAGGGGAGGAAAGAGTACGATAGGATAGAGAGAAAAATCAGAAGTGAGGAGAAGAGAGAAAAAGTAGTGGGTTTCAAGTTTAAAAACTCTAACAACTCACTTTTTGTGTTTTTAGAAGTAATCTAGTTTTTAAGTTAGTTTTGAATTCAGTTTTTTGAAAAGTCATACCAAATAAGTATTCAAGTTGTAAAACTTAAAAAGTGTTTTTGAGTCTAAAAAATTGGATTCAAGTTGAATATCAAACAAGCCCTTACATTCTTAAACAATATTAATAAAGAAGAGTAAGCAAAACTAGTACACAGAGAAACTTATAAGCAAATCAATTGGGATGTGGCGTGAGGTGAATTGCACATAAAGATTTGGTCGTCAAACTTGTATTTTGCCCATGATAGCCTAGAACAACACTTAAGACAACCCTCCCCTCAACACATACAATGCCTTAAGTTCCAGTGTTAGAATAAGACCCAATATCAATAGTTAAATGAATAAGGTGATGAAATACCCATATACCATCTTCAACTGAAGAAGCTAAACATAGCCCTCTCAATAAGTTGTTAGTTTTAAGTTTATACTTTAAATTTATTGGTTAATTTAGTTAAATTATCGTTGAATGTTTTCGAATATAGTCATTGAATTTGAATGAATGATTATAGCTGAGAAGCCGAGTCTCAAAAAAGGGGCTACGAGGAGGGTTACATTTGGTCAACCTAATGCCCATTTGGCCAAATAATGACCTGGTAGACTCCATAAAATTATAGCCTACTTATCGGTTGAAAATGAGTATATGGACAAATTAAGCCATTTTTTATGACCCTTAGCCCTTTCTATTGGAGATGACCTTATGGATACAAAAATGGCGTACAGGCAAGGCATTTGCGTTGCAGCGCCTGGCATTGGACTCGTCTTGAGTCCACTCGGAGAGGGACTTGGGAACTAATAATTTGGCGGGGGTTCCCAGCCATTCTCAACAAAGACTTTTGGTTTCTACTCCTCAATCTCAAATCTAAATGGATTAAATAAAATTGAGGCATGCACCTTGGTGCAGGTTCGCTCCTCACCTTTTCCCTCCTTGTGCCTTCATGCAATGCAAAACGAACTTCTTATATAATGCAGGCATTGTATACAAGTACATTTCGCGACGTCATTTAAGTTAATCACAAAATTATCTCGCTTAAACACAAAAAATTCTCACTATCAAAATTGGGACATAACGACGAAATCAAGAGCAACATTTAGTTCTTGAACCTGGTGCTCCAACTGATTCCGGCATTGATTCCAGTGGCCTCTCCACCATACGGACCTAAGGGCTTCCCTCACCTCCCGCACCTGTCCTTTTCTACTCTTCTCTGCCTTCTGGTGCTTCAACTGCGCACTCACAGAGAACGAGATGATAACAACAGAGCAATCATTTAACAGGCTGCAACATTATGCATGTTCGATTATTTGATCAAGATACCTTATACTTCTTTCTCGGATTCTTGATCAGCTTCTTGCAAGCACGAGTAAGTCCCCTGTTCTTCTCCATCTGGTGTAGATGTGGAGGAAGAAAACAATATGGTGAGCCAACAGACAATGGTCAATATTATACAGCCAATTAGATAAGCATACTCAAAATTGGCTCGTATTTACCTGATACGTAATATGGCATTTCACATCAACAGTTTCAGTATCAACCGAAGATGGAACTGTCGAGGACCTGCAGAAGCAAAGCACCAACACAAATTACCAACAATAACTCAAAATCACCAACCCCCTTCTTCAACCAACAATAACTCAGAGAGCAACATTGATGAAACCAAACTCGTACTAAAAGGAATGAAACCAAACATGAAAATATGGTAATCAGATCATGTAGATTAACATTTATTGTACAGCAAAACAATGTAGCAACTAACCACAATGAAAAATGTACCTCGAATAAATCTCAGCTTTGGCAGCAAGTTTTGCAGCTCATTTTTCTTTCACTTGTAGAAGTCATCTTCAGAATCTCCAGTTTCACCATCCTCCATCTCCACATCCCCAGCGTCCGAAATAGTGGCTCTAGCGTCAGCCTGAGACTTGATTCCAGCTCCTGCAAGCACTCGAAGCTCAGGTTTTCTCCGCCTTTCCCCAATATCATCTCACCGAGGAAAATCATCATTGCCTCAGATAACCTTCTCATAAAAATAAAAAAAATAATAAAAAAAAGAGCGGGGATGACTTCAAAAATTATTTTGATTTAATCCAATGATATAGTTCAGCATAATGACAAACCACATCAGAGTCTCTTTTTCTTTCGAAAGAAGAAAAGCTGTTTGCAAATTTACGCCCAGAATGTTATGGTCACTAACGGTTTATACCCCTAATGATCAAATTTTTTCTTTCGAAAGAAAAAAAGGCTGTTTGTAAATTTACGCCCAGAATTTTATGGTCACTAACAGTTTACCCCTAATGGTCAAATTTATACACTCAACAAATTTTCATCAAAGTGTCATATGATGGGCAAGTGCCGAGTGAAATTGATATTTTCAAACACGAATTGGGGTGAGAGGAATCAAATCCAAAAGTCTCCGAACTTCAAAAAGTTGGGGTCAGGATGTGATGTTTCCATGAATTAAAGTTTTGCTGATATTACCAAAATATCAGTCGAAATCTTGGCGAAGTATTGGATATTTTGACGGAAGATCTGTTTTACGATGGAAAATCTTCAGTATTTCACCGATTTTGAGCAAAATATCAATGAAATTTCAGTATGAACCCAGCAGAAAATCGACCATGTTCGGTGAGAATATGTGTTCCCTAACTTCCCCTCTGTATCGTGTGACCACATTGGTCCTCTAAAGTGACAGACATGCCCAATGGTGACACTATTAGACAAACAAATTGAATGGAATGTGAAAAAATAAAAATTGACAAGGGGGAATATTTTGCTGATTAAGCACCAAATTTTCCAAAAAAAAAAAAAAGTTTAGGGGACAAATTGACAGTGGCCACAAAGATCAGAGGGGCAAATTGACGGATTCCTAGAAACCACATGGTAGGGATGGCCAATGGGTACCCATTAGGTGTTACGTTGTATGTGTTAATGGAAGGAAATGCAGAGGTTTATTTCCTGTTTGAATCTCTTAAGGAAAAATGAAGACATAAATATTATAAAGTTCAATATGTTTCATACCTAGGAAATAAGTTAAAAACAAGGATTGATTGGAAGGCAGCAGTGACGAGGTCAATACCTTCGACTTAATCGGATTAGCAGCAAGTTGGGAGAGTTTACTTGCACGGCCGTTGTTCAATCCACGGACGGCACCCTCAATATTTACAGTGTCATCATCAAAATCATCATATGAGTCAAGCTTCCTGTTTACTTGCAAATTGGTTGAGTTAACTTAGTACTCACAATATAGGAACAAATACATATTATAAAGTATGGGAGCAAAGTGGTACCCATTCAATGGCTTCAGAAGTTTCCTGGGTTTATCAATTTTCGGAGCAATGGAACTGAAGACACCTTTCTGCTTCAACCTTTCCACAAGGGCAGCTCTTACTTTCAATATTCTCATGCTCTGTACACCAACTTCATCATTCTGCCACATACTAAGAGGTCAGCATAAAACAAAATGATAATCTTCTTGCAGCCACAAAGAGAAAGGAATTACAAAATTTAGGAAAGAGAACAGAATCAGATACTCGTTAACAAATATGCCATGTATTTACCTGAAATTTGCGTTTTCCCACCTGGTTTTCATTATCCTTCAGACTCCGCTATTTCTACCTTAGCAATGTCATGCAACTGCAGTGAATTAAAGTATGAATCTCTTAAGATATCATTGCTTAAAACAATACAATGTATACTGCTCAAAGACAGAGATTAAAGAAGTAACTACCACAGCTGCTGCTTCTCCCTCAACCAAGACAGGTTGGGGTCCATAATCTTTAGAAAAAGAATCAGATGCGTCAATCGAAGTCTCTTTACCTGACTTTGCCACTGCTGCCACCCAATTATATTTGTTTAAAATTTCCTCCAAATCAGATGGTAGATTGCCATCAAGTTGCTTCATCTGTAAAGGGAAACCCACATTAGCCAATATCTTTGGAACAACGAAACAGCATATCGTCATACAAACCATTACTATAATAAGAGCAAAAGGAAACCAAACTCTATACTTCCATACGTAATTGTTAATCTGCACTTTGCAGGGACCATTATGAAACAAGCTGAATATCGACTCAAGTGGTTTGTAATTTTCCTTTTGCCCCACACCAGTTCCAGTTATAAACAATACCAACACTAAGTTGCAATAGTCATCCTGATCACAAATGAGACCTTTAAATTGCAAATTAAATACGACATAGTTCCATCTAAACCAATAAAACATAAATTTGAAGATAACAATTAAAAATCCTTAATTAATTGGGACAAAAGTTTAGGAGAGCAATTCGAGGAGAGGCAGACAATCTGACTAAATTTATAAGTATCAAAAGGAGAGTTGCTTACCATCGAGAGATGGGACACATTCTCATTATTCAATGATGATCACCCATATCCATTTTTTCAAAAGAAAACATGTAATAAAATATAACTCAGAGAGATGGGAGCAAAAGCACTGCATCAAATGTATATGCAATTTGTACGCACATATCTGAATATTATTTACTTTTTCAAATTAAAATCTTTATGGAGACCGTAACCAACTTATAGATCTGTGTAAGGCCGGCAAGTTCAAGATGCTTTAGCGAGTGAGTTAGAGGAAAAAAGATGACCTTATCCAACAAAATCTTGATCTCTATGAGGCGAGCAAGTACCAGATGGTCACGAACTGGTTGTCCTTCAGACTTGAGAAGAAGGTAGAATGTTATTGCTTGGCAGTAAGAAAGCAGAAGAAGCTGATTAACCTCTAAATAGCGCATCCCTCCTTCCAACATGGCCTCCCCTTTTTTAACCTTCAGAAAACACGAAAATTTCAATAAAACTTAACACACGATCGAGCAAATGTATTAAAAACATTTTCATGTAACCAGGGGAAAAATCATACAAAATTAGACAATAAGAAGAAACCTAAAGAAACTAGACCCAGAAATTTAGATGTACAGATATTGAAGTTTAGAATCATAAGAGCATCTTTACAGCCAGAAGGAACCAAATACATGGGTGATTATGAATTTATCCCAATTCCCAACACATTAACTCCTTAAAGGGACTGATCATCATACCACTACATCTGCAGGCATTCATGCTGAAGACAAATAAACATGAGTCCTTAAAATCAGCATATGCTTTGAAAAGGGTACAACTTAGAGAACCTGTGAGACATTCCCTATCTAGTTTTGTTATTCCAAATTTGCCGCCTTAAGTTTCATCTTGGCGTAGGTTAGAAATTATTTTGAAGTTGCAGGAAATATATGCAAAAGGAAATAGAAACGCTACCGTCACTTCTTTTAGTCACATTATTTTGGGGCCAAAAATGATTTAGGTGTAATATATAAAACAGATTAAAGGAGGAATGCTAAAAATGATTTGGGTGTAATATATAAAACAGATTCCGGATGCAGACATGAACATCCCATCTCCAGGCACGTTATAACTATAAGCAGTGAAACCCATGAATGCATGTATAAAACCGACAAATAATAGAACAGGGAAAAGTATCGACATTGCAAAGCCTAAGAGAAAAAAGGAGACCTTGTCAAGGAAACAAAAAAATAAAAATAAAAAAGTAGAAAGGAGACCTTATCCAGAAAACAAAAAGGAGGAACAAAGGAAACTTCAGAGTGGGGTAAATTCATAAGAATGACACCATAGAAGGCTTTAGCTTCAACATCATAATAAACAAGACGCAACATTATCCCGAAAAAAATTGCCTCTTTGCTCTTCCTACTAAACCTTTCATTTTTTGTAATAAAAATAAACCTCCATACCAAAATGCCAAGAAAAGTGTTTTGCAGTGACACTTAAGAGTGCATTCAAAAGAAAATTGGGATAACACTACAAATTTGACGATATATAGGTAGATTTTGAACAAAAAAACAAAACAAAAAGAACAATACCTTGCCCAGAAGTGGATTCACTTTTCCTTCAAGCTCTTCATGTGCATCATATAGCTCTGACAACAACCCAACTAATTCTGGTGCAGAACTGGAGGGAAAAAGCATTAACTCAGCAGGGTACAACAGAAGAGGCAAAGTGCCAAAGTAGAACTAAAATAAACACAAAACAAAAAGATGTGCAAATTTGAATGAGAGACAAGGCACAGGAAAATCTGAACTTCTCATAATCCAACTGGAAAAAAAATAATATGAAATGGAAAAAACCGCAGAGCACAGAAATAATATGACATAGAAAAAACTGCATAGCACATTTAAAATATCAAACTGCATAGCACTCCAAACTTTAATTTAAAAAGAAATTATAGAGATGAACAAATTTACTTATATACTTAGAAGGTCGAACTTATACTTTAATTTTTTTTTTAAATATATATAAATGAAAAACCTTACTTATATAAAACATCCATTTGCTCATCCTTTGACAAGGCACTCAAATCTTTCTTCACCTCCTAATAAGCTGTACCCGTGCCATCTGCAAGATCAATTCCCACTGGAAACCTTTTTGCACTGTTTCCCTTCATATGTAGCAGTTGAGTATTTGGTTCCACAGACTTTCATGGTGCAACGAATTCAAATTACCAAACAATGCAAATACTAACTTTACTGTACTTTTCAGGTTCATAAATAATACCATTAATTTTGTAAAAAAAAAAAAGAGAAAAAAAACAAACGGAAGAAAAAGAAGTTAAACTCACTGTGAGAGAGAGAGCTGGGTTTGGAGGTGGTGGGGTGCGGCGCCTTTTGGTACTTATTTCCCTGAAAACGCCGGAACTCAGATGACGACGTGCGGTTAAACCAAAGAAAATATTAGAGGTGGACGAATGGAGAAGAAAGAGAGATTAGGAGAGAATTAATGGAAAACAATTAATTATTAGAATTTTGTTAATCTAAACTACCTATTAAATTTTATTTATCAACTAAAAAACGAATGGAAAGATTATTTAGAACATGTTTGATACTCTAATTTAATCCAACTTTTTCAAAAATAATTTTCAAGTTTTAAGCCTTAAAAACTTGTTTGGTAGGACTATTTTCAAAAACTGAACTCAAGACTAACTCAAAAATATAGTCTATTATCTAAAAACACAAAAAGTGAGTTTTTAAAGTTTTTAAACTTAAACTCACTCATTTCTTTTCTCTTCCTCCTCCCCTCTCACTCCAAATCTATCTCTTTTTTCTTCTTTCTCTTGCCCCCATCTTTTTTTTTATTACCTTTTTCGTCTCTTTTCCAATCTGCTCTCTTAATTCTCTCAGTTCTTTATCTCACTCCTATTCCTCTCTATCTCATTCGATCTTCTAACTTCTTTCTCTTTCCTCCAATCATCTCTTACTTTCTTTCCTCATCTCTCATCTTTCTCTCTCGACCCCCTTTTTATGGATCTTTTTGTTCAGTTTAAGTGGTAAAATTTTAAAATTTTAAATCGCATACCAAACAAATTTTTTAGTCTTAAAGAAAATTGTTTACAAGAAAAATTTTTAATAAATGTTTTGAAAAATTATAAAAATTTTCAAATAGGATACCAAACAAGCCCTTAGTTTTTTATCACACAAAAAAAGGACAATAATATAATTTCACATATCCAAATTTTTACTGTTTTTTATTAAACTCTTGCCTACAATTGATGTTAAGATATCTAATACTGCATTTGCCTATACACTTTGTGTGTATGAATACTTTTTTTTTTAAATGAGAAGGAGAGAAGGAGAGAGAGAACATGGGGAGTGGGAGGTTTTTTTTTTTTTTTTTTTTTTTTTTTTTAATATTACAGGTATTTTAACATCACCTGTAGATGAGGTTTCAATAAAAAACAATAAAATTTGAACCTATGAAATTATATTATTGCCCATCATTTTTTTTGTGTGATAAAAGACTAAGTAGTCTTTTTACCCTCTTTTGATTGACAAAAAAAGTTTCATTAATTAATAAAGATTAAAAAAACAAAAACATCCCTTCCACTCCCACTTTTACCCCTCTCTTCTTCCCATTAAAAAAACAAAAACGTCCCTTCCACTCCCACTTTTATCCCTCTCTTCTTCCCATTATAAAAACAAAAATAAAAGTCTTTGCTTGTACCATACTTAGGACCTCTGTATTTAGATCTCGTATAAATACTTGGATGACTAAAATGTAATTATGTAATAAAGAAAGGGGTAAATATGTAAAAATAGGAGGAGCCCTTATTCTATAAAAGGGTCTCCTCACCCTCACAATCCCCAGGTCTCTCATATTCAAAGCAAACCCCCTCACCCTCTCAAAGCCTCATTCTCATATTACCGATGCTCTCCCCCTCACAATCCTCTCAGAAATACAATATCAGTGTGGACGTAGCCCAAACCTTGGGGTGAACCACGATACATCTTGTGTTATTTACTTTCTTGCAGATTCACGGTCGGATTTACGTTGTTCCAAGACCTCTCCGGTTTTGTGCATCAACATTTGGCGTCATATGTGAGAATCGACACAAAAAGCTATGTCGGTTCTCTTTCATTTTTTCATCTCACCACCGTGAGACCTCACCACAATATCCACCGCGAATCAGCAGCAACCACAGCACCAAGGTTACCAAAGTCACATCTAGTTCAACAACCCACAACACCAAGGTTACCAAACTCACTACCAGTATAACCAACAACAACACTACCCCTTCGAAGTCAGGAAAAGCTTCCGTCCTCACAGCACCAGGGTTACCAAAGTCACATCCAGTTCAACAACCCACAACACCAAGGTTACCAAATTCATTACCAGTATGACCAACAACAACACTACCCCTTCGAAGTCGGGAAAAGCTCCCGTCCTCAAAATGGCTCCTCAACTTCAAATTTTTTGGCAATTGCCACCCTGGTTCCAGTAGGGGGAACTCTGCTCTTGCTTGCAAGGCTCATACTGGCCGAGACCATCTGTTGTGGTCATACTCTTGTCTTGGCGCAGAACTCCGCTATTGAGTCCGTGGTGAGCTCCACCAAGACCGAGGGAAGCAGCAGCAACAGTGATGAGGAGGACTTCCTCGCCGGGCTCACTCGCCACCTCGCACAGTCCTCGCTGCAGCCTACTCACCAACCTAAAAGTTGTGGACGCTTGTGGAGGGAGAATGACGATTGGTGACGTGGCTGGCCGGGCCGAGCTCAAGCTTAACGCCACCTAGGATCTGCTGCACGAGGCTGCAGGAGAAGTCCCGTCTTGTCTCGAACAATTTTAAAGCACAACGACATACAATATCGAATGATACCACCACCGATTCACTTCGACTTCTTCACCACCTCCTCCACCAAACCACTATTTCTCTCTCTTCCATTTCCCTCATATACCCTTTAACTCTCTCGGGGTTTTCTCTCCACCTTTCTTTCTCTTCCCAATACGGGCACAGATTGCCATTCCTGCGAGCTTTTCATGTCTGGGGTTGCTCCAAATCGATTTACCCCAATTGGGTTTTTGTATTTTCCGATTTGAGCATCTAGGTTATCATCGTCGTCGTCCCCCATGGCTGCCTCCTCTGTTGCATCTCCGCTCTGCACGTGGCTGGTGGCTGCTTGCATGTCGGTCACGTGCGACAGAGACTGCTCTGCCAGGCCATCTATGCTCAGCTCCTCCCGAAGGCGGTCAAAATACGCCGAAAGAAGGAGGCTGCCGTCCAAATGTAATAGCTTTATTGCCGAATTCCAGAAAGGCCTGATTTCTACGTTCAATGGATCCAGCATTCAGGGCCTTATAAGCACCTGCTCAGCTTTCGAGCCCTGCGATGAGTACTACAGCTCAAAGGGCTGATCTTGTTTGGGATGCAATGGGTTTTCATCACTGTTTGGATCCAATCGAAGGCAGAGGTAATTTAATAAAGCCTCATACTCTGATTCAAATCTCTTAGTGACACGAGACGATCCCGCAACCCTTCCATCTGTCGACGATCCCGCAACCCTTCCCAAATGGTTACCCATCGCACATCCTCAATTTCCAACCAGGGGAGGCCTTTGTGGTTTGAAACATCGCCAACATGATTCCTCCATTTGACCTGAGAGAGAAAGAGAGCTGTCATGGGTAAGCCTCCAAGCAACGGCGGCCCTGCCTTCTGCTTCATCCAGTCTAAGATTCCAGTGGTCTGCTGTGGTTGGAATTGGGATGGGGACAAGGTCCCAGTAACAACCAGGCCGAAAGAGAAAGGCAGTGGGAACAAAGTGAAAATAAAAAGGAAAAGAGAAAAGAAGAAAAGCAAAAGATCTTCCTATTATTATGATTCCTTTTGTTTGCCAGGTGAAGAGACAGAGAGAGTGTGGTGGAAAAACAAAAGCAAAAGCAAAAAGCAAAAGAAGATAAAAAAAACAGACATAATTGCAGTGGTGATGAAATTATGGGCATGACCCATTGAGCAGAAAGTCGGATTTATTTTTTAATGATGTAATTTACTTTTCTTATATTTCAGAGACATATGTATAACCCCATCAGAGGGTAATAAAAAAATAAAATTAAAAATTAAAAAAAAACGGCAAGCCCAAAGTAATGGGTTGCAATGTTATGTGGATGGCGAATGCCCATATGCCCAAAAGAGCAAAACCTTATGGCTCCAAAATTATTCGACAGTCTGCCGCTATTACCACCAACCAGGTGATCAAAAGTACACCCAGTACTCCAAAATTATTCGGTAGCCTGTCGCTATTACCACCAACCAGATGATCAAAAGTACGTCCAATACTCCAAAATTATACATGAGCATCACTCATGCCAATCATACATAAACATTTCATGAGCATCACTCATGTCAATCATACATAAACATTTATGACCATCATTCATGTCAACATTCATGAGCATCACTCATGTCAACATCCATGAGCATCACTCATGTCAATCAACATAAACATTCATGAGCATCACTCATGTCAATCAGCTTTAAAAGCTTCATTTACAGAACTCTAGCTTCAAAAGCTTCATTTACAAAAGCTCCAGCTTCAAAAGCTTCATTTACAGAGCTCTAGCTACAAAAGCTTCATTTACAGAGCTCTAACTTCAAAAGCTTCATTTACAGAGTTCTAACTTTAAAGCTTCACCTACAAAGCTTCAGTGCAGGGTATACAAATACCGCCTCCGAACAACCCCCACTTTAGCCCATACATGGATTCAATTTGAAGTCTCCATCTAACATACTTTATTGACCGAAAACTTAGGGAACTACATTATGTACCATATATTGGGCCTCAACTGAGCCTCATGAAAAATACTCGGGAGACTTAACCCATTATTCATGTATTGAGAAGCGAGCCCTTATTTTATAAAAGGGACTCCCTCACTTTCATTAGAGAGCACCTATCACTTATGTAGTGAAGAGCGAGTCTTTATTCTATAAAAGGGACTCCCTCACTTTCATTAGAGAGCACCCATCAATTATGTATTGAAGAGCGAACCCTTATTCTATAAAAGGGACTCCCTCACCATCATTAGAGAGCATCGCCGCCAGCTGAGTAATCGCTTCGCCGAGAGCATCACTCCTAACCCATCACTTATGTATTGAGGAGCAAGCCTTTATTCTATAAAAGGGACTCATTCACCTTCAACGCCACAAGCCGAACCAACCAAGGCAACATAAGCCACAAGCAGAGCAGCCTCGCAACATGTGCTACTTCTAGTTGAACATCATTTCAAATTGAGCACCGCCTCATATCGAGTATCAGTTCTAGACGACATCTAGTTACTTTGGCCCACACATGGACTGAATTTCAAGTCTCTAGCCAAAAGACTCTCTTGACTGAAAACTTGGGGGACTACTGTTTGTACCATACTTAGGGCCTCTGTATTTAGATCTCGTATAAATACTCGAGGGACTCAAATGTAATTATGTAATAAAGGAATTGGCAAATATGTAAAAAAGGGAGGAGCCCTTATTATATAAAAGGGTCTCCTCACCCTCACAATCCTCAGGTCTCTCATATTCAGAGCAAACCCCCTCATTATCTCAAAGCCTCATTCTCATATTACAGAGGCTCTCCATCTCACAATCATCTCAGAAATACAATATCAGTGTGGACGTAGCCCAAACCTTGGGGTGAACCACGATATATCTTGTGTTATTTACTTTCTTGTAGATTCACGGTCATATTTACGTTGTTCCAAGACCCCTCCTGTTTTGTGCATCAACAGTCTTCATCCACACAAAGTGTGCATGCAAATGCTAGTATTATGGCAATTAGTTGTTTTATTGTCTTAATTTAGTTTTTTATTAAAATATATTTTGAAAAATAATGAACCACTTATATTTTTTTAATTCTAATAAAAGAAGGATAATTTAAGTATTATGAAAGCTTCACTTTTTTTTTTGTTTTTTTCCATTATATATATATATATATAAAGTGAGCACCCTAAAATGGTGAAACATTTAAAATACCATAAATTGTCCTTTAAGAATTTCATAAATTACAATTGAACCAAAATAAGCTAAAGTATTTAACCATATTTTTATTTTGAATGAATTTAATATTTAAAATTATAGAAAAAAAAACAAAAACAAAACCTTCTTAATTTTTTTTTAAATATGTAAATTAATTATTTAAATAAAAAAATATAAAAAGGCCAATTGCCACACGCGTATGTGTGTGGCAAGAGGCTAGTATATAAAGTGAGCACCCTAAAATGGTGAAACATTTAAAATACCATAAATTGTCCTTTAAGAATTTCATAAATTACAATTGAACCAAAAGAAGCTAAAGTATTTAACCATATTTTTATTTTGAATGAATTTAATATTTAAAATTATAGAAAAAAAAAAACAAAAACAAAACCTTCTTAAATTTTTTTTTAAATATGTAAATTAATTATTTAAATAAAAAAATATAAAAAGGCCAATTGCCGCACGCGTATGTGTGTGGCAAGAGGCTAGTATATAGATATAGATATAGAATAAATAAAAGAAATTAATTGGATTTATTAATACATTTTAATCATTAAAAGTGTACAATCTAATGATTTATGCGTAATTTTTTGTTTCGGGAAATTGTAGCAATGATCCTTCAATTTTAACCAAACAAGAACAATGGTTTCTTAACTAAAAATCTATGACCACTGGTCCCTTAACTCCTCAAAATGTGCAGTTATGGTCTGTTTCTTCAGAACTTCCGTTGAAATGAGTCATGTTGAAAGAATCATTGCTACAATGGGTTAAAGTTGAAGCTCCATTGGTCCAATTGGATTAAAGTTGAGGAAACATTTCTCCAATTGGGTTAAAGTTTAGGTACAATTTCTACAATTTTTTCATTTAGCTTCTGATATTTGCCCCTTGATTCTGACCTCACATGCGTGACATCATTTTGATTGAAAATTTAACAGAATTGATGAATAAGACTATAGTTACACGTTTTGATGAGTTAACTGATAAAAAATTTTCAGCTCTTTTTGTTTTAAGGGTAATTTTTTGTTCTAAATTTTTTTATGGGTGGGAAAATAAATTAGCGGGTGGGCATAACAGTGATTTTAAGGCAAGACGGTGGCAAAACTGCCCTATTTCACCGAGGGTATAACTGGAAGTCCCTCTGAGAAGACGATGTTTAGTGAGACAGGCGGGAGGATGTGATGCTGTTTTCTGTGCGGAGCCAAAGCTTGCGGCCTTTGTGATTTGGAGCGAGTCGTGACCGACTGGCAGAGCGTCAGAGCGGCAGAGCGCAGGCGATGGCCTGGTGTCACTCGCACTCTTGGCTGCTTCACAATACTCAATCCCTTTCCCTCTGGAAATGGAGAAGCCTCACTCTCAGATTCGTAGGAACAACAAGAAGAAGAAGCAGCATTCAATCTCCAAATTCACTCCGATTTTCTCCCCTAATTTCCCATAAGGTATAAATTACCTTTAACAAGTCACTCTTGCAATTGCTGCTGTTTGATATACACATACATATGCATATATATATATATATATATATGCATATTATATGCTAGCTAATTTGTTCTTGGGCAAGCTTCTGAATTTCCAATTTCTCGTATTTTTTAACCGGAATTTATTTTCATAAATTTTAGGGCTACTGCAATACATTCAATCGTAGTTTTAATTCGGCTTCAACGGGAGTTGTTAGTGAGAGTGGTGATGCCGCCGCGGCGGCCTTTTACTCTAAAAGTGAGGGAGTAGTAAGCCGGGACATGCTGCTGGCTTCGACTTTGTTCAAGCGTGAAGAGAAAACAGTGAACAGTAACCCTTCAGATGGTAGAGTAATGCTCATCGACGGCACATCCATCATTTATAGAGCATACTATAAGCTTTTAGGTATGCTCTACAATTCCTTCCTTTGCTTGGTATAATATATATATATATATATATATATATGTGTGTGTGTGTGTGTGTGTGTGTGTGTGTGTGTGTAACACTAGCGGTTTTCTCATCACTTTCGATATACAACATTTTTACTTGTGCAATGCTGGTGCAATATGTGTGTGTGTGTGTGTGTAACACTAGCGGTTTTCTCATCACTTTCGATATACAACATTTTTACTTGTGCAATGCTGGTGCAATATGTTAGTTCTATATTCGGGCGGATTCTGCATATTTTGAACCTTGCACAAGAAATTTTTTTGAACATTCTTAAGATTTTCCGTTGTAAGGGTCGCTGTATCTCCATCGGCACCCGGATGCAGTGTTAAATGAGCAAGGGGGCCATAGAAACTTCTTTTCGAACGACTCCACTCAAAGTTGTTTGGGAGCATATGCTCCTATCAACTTTACCCGGGACACACAAAAGAAGTACTTTGATCCTATTAGACGGGGGAGGGTGAAGAAGCTAGGACAGAAGGGTAGAGTTCAAGAGAGCAAAATGCGTTTAGGAACGTGGAATATAGGAACCTTAACGGGAAAATCTATGGAAGTAGTGGAAGTTATGGTGAGGAGAAGGATAAATATTATGTGCCTACAAGAAACTAAGTGGGTTGGTAGTAAGGCAAAGGATCTAGAAAACTCAGGGTTTAAACTTTGGTATTCGGGCACACATAGAACGAGAAACGGTGTTGGCATCATCGTGGACAAAACCTTGGTACAAGATGTTGTAGATGTCAAGAGGGTAGGAGATAGAATCATGGCAATCAAGATTGTAATAGGACAAGAACTTATCAATGTGATTAGTGCGTACGCACCTCAAGTAGGGTTGGATACGAGGTCGAAGGAGAAATTTTGGGAAGATCTTGGAGACTTGGTGCAAGGAATTGCTCAGACGGAGAAGTTATTTATAGGAGGAGATTTAAATGGACACGTGGGCAGGGAGACAGGCAACTATGGAGGTTTTCATGGTGGCCATGGTTTTGGGGAGAGAAACGAGGATGGGGAAGCTATCTTGGATTTTGCAATGGCATTTGATCTCTTCTTAGCCAACACCTTCTTTAAGAAGAGAGAAGAACATGTGATCACCTACAAGAGTGGGTCGTCAAAAACACAAATAGATTTTCTTCTAATGAGGAAAGGGGATCGTATAACTTGTAAGGATTGCAAAGTTATACCAGGAGAGAGCGTGGCTAATCAACATCGCTTGTTGGTGATGGATGTACATATCAAAAGAGTGAGACAAAAGAACAAGACTTGGAAGTGCCCAAGGACTAGATGGTGGAATCTAAAAGAAGAAAAACAAGCCATTTTCAAAGAGAAAGTAATCACCCAGTGTGTGTGGGATAGAGAGGAGGAAGCTAGCCAAATGTGGGATTCCATGGCTAGTTGTATCCGAAAAGTAGCAAAAGAGGTATTAGGAGAGTCCAAGGGCTTTGCCCCACACCAAAAGGAATCTTGGTGGTGGAATGAGGAGGTACAAACAAAGGTGAAGGCTAAGAAGGAATGTTGTAAAGCCTTATACAAGGATAGGACTGATGAAAATGGTGAAAGGTATAGAAAAGCGAAGCAAGAGGCGAAGAAAGCTG
Organism: Malus sylvestris; assembly: GCF_916048215.2. Taxonomy (NCBI): domain Eukaryota; kingdom Viridiplantae; phylum Streptophyta; class Magnoliopsida; order Rosales; family Rosaceae; genus Malus; species Malus sylvestris. Next base: position 5,297,592 of record NC_062263.1, on the reverse strand, counting down.
TGAGAGAAGCTAAGTTAGCGGCTTACGACGATATGTATAAACGACTAGATACCAAAGAAGGAGAGTTGGATATCTATAAACTAGCTAGAGCAAGGGAAAAGAAGACAAGGGACCTAAACCAAGTGAGGTGCATCAAGGATGAGGATGGAAAAGTTCTTGCTACAGAGAATGCGGTTAAAGACAGATGGAGAGGTTATTTTCATAATCTTTTCAATGAAGGACATGAAAGGAGTGCTTCTTTAGGGGAGTTGAGTAACTCAGAAGAGTGTAGAAACTACTCTTTTTATCGTCGAATCCGGAAGGAAGAAGTGGTTGTAGCTTTGAAGAAGATGAAGCAAAGAAAAGCAATAGGCCCAGACGAGATACCAATCGAAGTGTGGAAAGTTTTGGGAGAGACAGGTATAACATGGCTCACTGACCTTTTCAATAGGATTTTGAAAACGAAGAAGATGCCAAATGAGTGGCGAACAAGCACTTTAGTGCCTATCTACAAGAATAAGGGCGACGTACAAAATTGCATGAACTATAGGGGTATTAAGCTAATGAGTCATACAATGAAGCTTTGGGAGAGAGTCATTGAGCATAGATTGAGGCAAGAGACACGGGTTTCGGACAACCAATTCGGGTTCATGCCAGGGCGCTCAACCATGGAGGCAATCTATCTCTTACGAAGATTGATGGAAAGATATAGAGATGGGAAAAAGGATTTACACATGGTCTTTATAGATTTGGAGAAAGCGTACGATAGGGTCCCAAGAGACATTCTTTGGAGGATTTTAGAGAAGAAAGGAGTACGAGTAGCATATATCCAAGCTATAAAGGATATGTATGAAGGAGCAAAGACTGCCGTAAGAACTCATGAAGGACAAACTGAAAGCTTTCCCATAACTGTAGGATTACATCAAGGCTCATCCTTAAGTCCTTACCTTTTTGCGTTGGTAATGGATGAGTTAACAGGACATATTCAAGATGATATTCCTTGGTGTATGCTTTTCGCAGACGATATAGTGTTGATAGATGAAACTCAGGAAGGGGTAAATGCAAAGCTTAACCTTTGGAAAGAAGTGTTGGAATCTAAAGGTCTTCGCCTAAGCCGATCAAAGACAGAATATATGGAGTGCAAGTTCAGTGCAAATGGAGGCCAAAACGAGTTAGGGGTGAGGATCGGTGATCAAGAAATACCAAAGAGCGATCGTTTTCGTTACCTAGGATCTATCTTGCAAAAGAACGGAGAATTAGATGGAGATCTCAACCATAGAATACAAGCTGGATGGATGAAGTGGAAGAGTGCATCCGGCGTGTTGTGTGACCGCCGTATGCCACTGAAGCTCAAGGGAAAATTTTATAGGACGGCAATAAGGCCGGCGATGCTGTATGGCACAGAATGTTGGGCGGTGAAGCATCAACACGTACACAAAATGGGTGTAGCGGAGATGAGAATGCTTCGTTGGATGTGTGGGCACACGAGAAAGGATAAGATTAGGAATGAGGATATCCGGGGTAAAGTAGGAGTAGCCGAAATTGAAGGAAAGATGAGAGAAAATCGGTTACGGTGGTTTGGACATGTGCAAAGAAGGCCTACTGACGCTCCGATTAGAAGATGCGACTATGGGACAGAGGTTCAGGGCCGAAGGGGTAGAGGAAGACCTAAGAAAACTTTGGAAGAGACTCTAAGAAAAGACTTAGAGTACTTGGATCTAACGAAGGACATGACACAGGACCGAGCACAATGGCGTTCTAAGATTCATGTAGCCGATCCCACTCAGTGACTTGGATTTTCCAAGTCTCCAACCGAGAAGTTTTCCTCACTCAGGAAATTAAGGGAACACTACCTCAACCTACATGCTCCACTCACAAAGCTCCAACAAAAGAAAATTCAAAGAACTTAGAGAAGAAGGCTTTGGTGTATTTAACACAATACGTTGAAATGAAGGAAAACTTATTTATTGATATCCCCGATAAGCTACAAATATGTACATATACATGAGTCAAAATAAACAAACAAGAGAGAGCCTTCACAAAGGTTGCTTAGGAGAAGTCGCAGCAGTCGGTAGAGCCCCAGAAAGAGAAGGCACCGGAGGGGGATCATTCGGAGCCTCAGTACTGGACAGAACCCTAGAAGTAGGAGGCATCAGAGGTTGATCATTTGGAGCTTCATTACGCGGTACAGCCCCAGAAGACGAAGGCAATAAATGCCTTTGGAACAAACCCACAAATCTCTGATGATCAAGTAAAACCTGACCATCAGATTCCTTCATCTGGTCCAGCTTCCTCTTCATGTTTGTAGCATAGTCATGTGCGAGACGGTGCAACTGTTTATTCTCATGCTTGAGCCCTCTAATCTCCTGTTTGAGACTCATCACTTCAGCCGCCAATGATTCAACTTGGCGGGTTCGAGCAAATAGGCGTTGGGCCATATTAGACACAGAACCTGCACACTGAACACTGAGAGCCAGAGAATCCTTAACAGCTAACTCATCAGATCGTTTGGAAAGTAGTCTGTTATCTTTGGGAGTGAGAAGGTTCCTGGCCACCACCGCAGCGGTCATATCATTCTTCATAACGGAATCCCCAACGGTAAGAGGACCAGTAGGGGAGACGAAGGATGGGCGCCATATGTTGTCTGGAGAAGGCGGGGCTGCCTCTTCAACAAGGTTCAAGTCAAAACGACGGTCGGAGGGGCCAGACATTTTCAAAGGTGTTGAAGAGAGAAGAGGTCGAACAAATCAAGATCTTAGAAGTGTAAGAATGGAGCTTCTACTGGTGGAGATTCAAGTGTGCTTTGGAACTTAATGCCAGCCCCTATAAAAATCTGCACTCGACGGAGCTTCAGAAATCGAAGAGGCGCCTGCTCAGAAATCGAAGAGACGTTTGCTTTCTCAAAAGCTGGGTTGCTCAGAGACCACGAGGGTCGATCTCAGAAATCGAAGAGGCGTCTGCTTTCTCAAAAGTTGGGCTGCTCAAAGACCACGAAGGCCGATCTCAGAAATCGAAGAGGCGCTTGCTTTCTCAAAAGTTGGGCTGCTCAGAGACAACGAGGGCCGATCTCAGAAATCGAAGAGGCACCTACTTTTCCAGCCTTGGCAGCACCTGTCACACGCACACTCAGCTTTGCGGAAATTATGGGCATTCTGTCGAAGACTTCTGGTGAAGTAGAAAGCACATGAGTCTTACTGTTCAATCACCCACTTCCCACACGCAATAGTAGCTCATGTGTATCACAGATAACTTTGCCAAAGTTCTCTGCCAAAGTTGAGCACGTGAAGCTTGCAGCTTCCACTACATCGCTCTGACCAAGACGGGTAAAAGAATAGCAAAGAAACAGCACTAACAAAGTTTAGACACATAAATTTTGAAGGTCTAGCTACCCCATATTATTACCCACAAGGGTAAAGGAACAGTATCACTGCTGGATAATTGGAAAGTCCCTGTGTGTCAACCTCTGTGCTTCGTGGCAAGGTAGACTAGCAAACATGCCCAACCTTTACTCACATTCGAGAAAACACTCCCAACAAGATTGCTTGCTCCAAAATCGAAGAGGCACCGTCCTCCGAATCTCGAGAGCCAGACTCCCAACATGACTACTTTCTCAAAAATCGAAGAGAGGGTAAAGGAACAGTACCATTGCTGGATAATTGGAAAGTCCCTGTGTGTCAACCTCTGTGCTTCGTGGCAAGGTAGACTAGCAAACATGCCCAACCTTTACTCACATTCGAGAAAACACTCCCAACAAGATTGCTTGCTCCAAAATCGAAGAGGCACCGCCCTCCGAATCTCGAGAGCCAGACTCCCAACATGATTACCTTCTCAAAAATCGAAGAGACACCGCTCTCCGAATCTCGAGAGCCAGACCCCCAGCAGGATTGCTTTCTCAAAAATCGAAGAGACATCGTTCTCCGAATCTCGAGAGCCAGATCCCTGATAGGATTGCTTGTTCGAAAACCGAAGAGGCAACACTTTCCCAACTACAAGAGCCGGATCTCCTTGGATAAAGCTGTCTGTAATCTTCACACGCAACATCAGCTTTCCACATACCACAGACCACTTTTTCAAAGTGCTCTGACAGGGTAAAGGAATAGCATTACTACTTGTTGTTAAGGAGACTCCTATATATGTCAACCTCCATCCCCAACGGACAGACAGACCTGCAAAAATGCTCAACCCTTCCTCATATATGAGAGGGCACTCTCAACGAAGCCTTTCGAAATATTCAGCTTTCTTTCCCCCCGATAATACCTCTGCAAACAAGTTATACTAGAGCAAGAATATCTCATATCATCAGGGTTAAAAGCAAGAGTATCCCATATCATGCTTTTTCCCTGTCTTTTCCTTTGGACTTGTTCTTACCTGCAAGACAAGGAGAAAGAGAGCAATCAGTCAGCACTTGGAATCAAGCTTCCAGCCAGGAACTGACTGCCTGGAACTTACTTACCTGGCATTGCTCTCGAGTACTCATCTTCAACATCTTATGCTTCCAGGGAAGATACCGCATCTGCCTGAGGAACAGATAGGGCAAGTGAGAAGGATACAAGGAAGCATGTGGAGACAAGCGTAACAGCACACGTGCCGATACATCCATTACTCTGTCAAAGCAAAAGTATCCCATATCAGTAGGGTCGAACGTACTCTAGATTTGATGGACTTGTTTTGACCCTCAAATTCTTCAGTCGGCCTTATACTCTGGAGGAAACCAGAAAACCCTCCAGCTCAGTTCAAGAATAAGCCTGTGGAAAGTTACTTCTTCAAAAGCAAAAGTATCCCATATCATCTCTTCTCATTTTTCTTCTCTTTATCCTTCATGCTGCCTGCAAGATAGGGAGAATGTGAACAATCAGCCGGAGCTCTGATTGCTTACCTTGTCTGTCACCTCTTTCAGCAAATCCCCTAGCTCGGCAACTTGAGGGACTCCTACTACATGGTTTGTATCGCGCTTGACCAAGCCTGAAACTACAAGTAAGCTTCAAGTGAAATTGATACATTACCTTGTGCATCTCCACCAGTTAAAGATACCACCCCTGGATGGAGGAAGAGTACTTCCAGAGAAGATGCCACATCTACCTGTGAGACAGATAAGGCAAGTCAAGACGATACCACATTCCGATACTTAGAAGTTTCGTGATTACGAGATCATTCTCCCACAATATTTCCTAATGTCATTTGTACTAAATCATTCACCTGTACTCACTAAAGGAAAGCTTGAACCTATGTACTTGTGTAAACCCTTCACAATTAATGAGAACTCCTCTATTCCGTGGACGTAGCCAATCTGGGTGAACCACGTACATCTTGTGTTTGCTTTCCTATCTATATCCATTTATATACTTATCCACACTAATGATCGGAGCAATCTAGCGAAGATCACAAAAAGCGACCGTTTTCGCTACCTAGGATATATCGTGCAAGAGAACGGAGAATTAGAGAGATCTCAACCATAGAATAGAAGTTGGATAGATGAAGTGTAAGAGTGCATCCGGCGGGTTGTGTAACCGTCGTAGGCCACTGAAGCTCAAGGGAAAATTTTATAGGACGGCAATAAGGCCAGCGATGTTGTATGGCACAGAATGTTGGGCGGTGAAGCATCAACACGTACACAAAATGGGTGTGGCGGAGACGAGGATGCTTCGTGGGATGTGTGGGCACACAAGAAATGATAAGATTGGAAATGAGGATATTCGAGGTAAAGTAGGAGTGGCCGAAATTGAAGGAAAGATGAGAGAAAATCGGTTCCGGTGATTTGGACATGTGCAAAGAAGGCCTACTGACGCTCCGGTTCGAAGATGTGACTACGGGACAGAGGTTCAGGGCCAAAGGGGTAGAGGAAGACCTAGGAAAACTTTGGAAGAGACTCTAAGAAAAGACTTAGAGTACTTGGTTCTAACGGAGGACATGACACAAAACCGAGCGCAATGGCGTTCTAGGATTCATATAGCCGACCCCACTTAGTGGGAAAAGGCTTTGTTGTTGTTGTTGTTGTTGTTGGTATCCACTAATCTTTGTTTCCGTTGATGAGAGTAGCAAAGCTGCATCATGGCCATTTGTCACAAGCCGATGGAAATGGAGATTGGGTGTTGACCATCTTCTCAGCACTTTCTCTTGTAAGTGATGTTTATATAAATGGTTGAGTTGAGCATTTTTTGCTGTTTTTTCTTTTCATGTACTTGTAATAAGAACAAAACCAAAACGTATGCTATTCTCCTCTTCAGTTGCAAAGTTTTATGCTCAAGAAGTTGTGATGTCTCATTGATTGTTGAGTTAACAGCAAAGATACATTTATTGTTGTGTAAATATATTATTGTGTAATAAAAATTAAACTTTATTGTTCTTTTCTATTCAATTGAGGCATCCTGATCCCAATAATAATTAAAAAGATATATATTTTATAATTTTTGAAATAATGTCATTCCAGGGCTTTTTGAGGATGTAACTTGTTTGAGTTGGAAGTGTTTTGGTTGTGCATCTTTTGATTAAGTTAGACCATATGCACAACCATGGGGTATCAGGTTCCTAACTTCCTATTAGGATAATTTTCCTGTTACAATTTCTTTTTCACTGATATCTGATTCCTGCTCTAAATACTGATAAATATAGCATATTAATGTCTATGTGGACCTTTCTAAAGGGCTATAACTGGGTATATAAATTTTATCTAACAAGTCTTTATGGATGTGTTGAACCCAAACCAAAAGTAGACATTGTCTTTTATCATTTGGAATTTTTCTGGTCTAAGACCTTTTCTGTTATTTGATTTTCTTGCAGATAATTGATGTCCTGATGTTTATCCCTTCCCATGTAGCGGTATGATTTTATTCCATTACGTATTTTGTGTATTTTCATTGTATTTCACTTGTAGGTTCTAGACTTCTAGCATGCATGTTCTCTCTCGATTTTTACGGTGTTGGCTGACCATGTGTTTTTTATTGATTGGCTCATTCTACTTTGGTTAACAAACTTAAAAGCATTAGTACTGCAGAACTGGTAGGGAAAACAGAAGAGAGAAATGAATGAGGATGAGAAAGAGAGGGGAAGACTAGAAAGAGAACATTGGGGAGGCTTCAATATTTCATAACGCAAACATGTCTTGAAGAGCTAGATGATCAACTACATCAAATTAAGTAGCTCTATAATCCAATCGGAAAGCCATAGTTAACTGAATTCCTTAATTGAATCGTATCCCTCCCAAATTATTTCTTTACCTCATTGTCCATCAACTGGTTATTGCTGTTCAGTTTTTGTGGTTTCAACTGTCAAATGTTTTTGAATGCATATAGAATGCGGATATTGGTTCTAAGAAATAGTTTTATTTATAAGTAGGACATGGAGCCATTAAACCTTGTTTGGTTTTGTTCTCCTTGAGTATTATTCAATTTCTGAATATCATATTCGCCCACTTTTGTCTTGTAACACAACTAATTACTTGTTTTTTCTTCTTTTTTTTCTTCATCTGTTCATGTAGGTGGTGTTTGACCATGATGGTGCGATACGAACTTTGCTGGCCTCTTCATTTTGTTATTGATATTCTTATATTTTGTATTTACTTCTACTGTACCAAATTCTCTACTCTAAATCACCATCTAGCTCTTTAAATGCTATATACATCTAAAGTCTTGGGTTTAGCTAGTGAAGTCATACATAGTGTACTCAATGTGTAAGTTGGGGAGCATGTTTTTCCAAGCCCAATTTTGATAAGACGGACATTCTCTTTTCAGGAGTTTCATTTGGTCAAACTTGTAATTCATCCAAAGAAAGTTTTAAAGGAAAAGGTATGCTTCTTTTGTTTTATTTTTTGCCCTTGGTTTGCATGTTGGAGTTGAGATTGTAGGCTGTTCTGAGAAAGCAAGTCACGGTTGTTTGTCGGTTTGCCTGCATCATTTATTTTCCTATTAATCTCCGTTTGTTAATCTATTAACAAATATAATATATAAACATAAGTTAATTTCTATATGTAACGCTATACAGTAATTGAACCTTTCTGGATTATAGTTTAAATGAACTATGGCCCAAACTATCACCCAATTATGTAACCCTAATGATGTGTGTAGTATCTGCACAAGAACCTACCCTGTACCATAGAACATAGTACCTACCATAGAACCTAGTAAACCCAGGACCTGTTTCCCTTCCACGTATTGACTTAGACCCACATGGGAGGTAAATTGGGAAATGTTTATCCATCGTTCATCATTAGTTAGAGTCACATTTTGCTTTATATCATGTATTTCATCTTTTCATTTTTACACCTTTACCTTGAAGTAATTTAAAGCTTACCATGTGAAGTAAGTTCTGACCTTAGCATGTACTGATATCTTTGTTCTCCTTTTTTTTAGCTTGGATGCCCCGCCATTATTTTTCTGTCTTAATATTTGTTAGCTTCTGTTTTAAAACAATAAGAGATTATGTTGTGTCATAATATTATCTTTATTTTATTTGAAGGCCTGAATTTTCGTCACACTCTGTACCCCGCATACAAGAGCAATCGCCCCCCTACACCTGATACCATTGTTCAGGGACTCCAATACTTGAAAGCATCCATCAAGGCTATGTCCATTAAGGTGATTGAGGTAATAGCTATATATCACAGCTTTATATGACCAGTTGACCCCATAGGTATCTTGTGAATCGTGATTGATCGTGAGTCTACTCAAAGGCAGGTGCCTGGTGTGGAAGCTGATGATGTGATTGGAACGTTGGCTGTTAGAAGTGTTGATAGTGGGTACAAGGTAACACTCTGAAGTTATTTTATGAAAGAAAACTATGTCTTTATTTATTTTTTAAATATACTTAACGTTATCCCAGTATGATTATATTTTTGGTTGTAGCTAAAGAATGATTAAACAAAATTTCGTTTCTTTTTTTGGTACAAACAAAATTTCATTTCTATCCATATGAAAATAGGTCACTTTGATTGTCAAGTGGGACTTCAATCTATGCTCAGCTCCAGAGTGTTGGAGATTAATTGTAATTAGAAAGAAAATAATATATTGTTTCCTACCTTTTTTGTGTGATCTCTGTAACCAGGGTTGTGCTTGGTTGTGACTAATGAATCTTGTGTTCTCTCTGTTTTTGTTACACACTAAGAACAAATCTGAATTCTTGTTTCATTAGTCACAACCCAAAAAGGGTTCAAATGTTTAGAAGCGGGTTGGTAAAAAGTTTGGCTGTAGTCATTGTCTCAAAACTGTTTGTGATTTAACAGTTTCATAGTTTGTGCTAGTAATCTAGAAGTGGGTGAATAACAAGTTTTCTGTAGTCGTTGTCTCAAAACTGTTTATGGTTTAGCAGTCTGACATTTTGGGCTCATTTGGGAAGTTAGAGAAAATGTTTTTAAACCAATCCTTGGTACTAAAAATTCAAGTTAATCCTGGAAAATCACTTGAAGTGCTTCCTGCAAGAAGCACCTAACTTGTGCTTCTTGCAGAGAGCACTTCAAGTGCTTTTGAACCCAAAAATATTTTCTCTAAAAGCACTTTCAGTCATTTAGAAGCACTTCCCATATAAACCAGAAGCTTTGACTGTATTTAGTAGAAAAACTTATAAGTATTTTGGATTCATAGAAGCACTTTCTGGAAAAGCAGCACCCGACATGTGCTCCTTCAGCAAGCACTCCCAAGTTTTTTTCTAGGAATCACTTGGATTTTAATAAAAAGTTCAATGTATTTCTAATACTTGCACTTCTAGCAAAGGCACTTATGAGGAGATGTGCTTTCTAATACAGATAACATAGTGTGATAGTTGTATGAAATTCGAAAAGAATCGTATGAGTTCTTTTGCTCGGTCATTTTCTTATTGACCTGAATTTTGACAGGTACGGGTTGTCTCCCCAGACAAAGACTTTTTTCAGATTCTATCTCCTTCATTGCGCCTTCTACGAATTGCTCCACGTGGCTTTGAGTAAGTAACCTTATTGAATACCTTTACTTAGTACTGTGTGTTCTAATATGTATAAGAATCTTAAAATCTGTGCATGTTTGCTTTTATTTAACTTCGTATATTCATGTAATATTGTTTAGCATATAATACCTCTGCCGCTCAGTTTATTCCTTGCTTTTTTAATTCTAGATATCATTAAGTGGCAATTGACTGTCTCAAAATTCTTAAGTTTCTTCAGAAAACATATAAAAATGAAAGAAATTTTTGTGCTCAAAATAAAAACAAAAAACGAAGAAAAAGTGGTCTGATCGGTTTAGGATACATAAAGTTCTCATACTGTGGCAGAATTCATCAGTATTATTTTCTTGTACATTAAATTAATTAAAATAGCACAATTTCTTGATAATTTGTTAAGAAAATGGTGATGTGTACCATTTTTTTTTCTTTCTCTTTTGACAGTTTTGCAAAGGATTTAAGTTATTTAAAGGCCCAAACTTTGTAGTCATGTATCTTTCTATTTATTATTATTTGGATTAGTAGAGTTGAGCTCTGATGTATGTTTACTGATTTCTCAGTATGATTTCATTTGGAATGGAGGATTTTACTGAAAAATATGGAAGCCTTCAACCTTCTCAGTTTGTTGATGTGATCTCGCTTGTCGGTGACAAATCTGATAATATTCCAGGTTACTTTCGTTTTGCTTTTTGTGAAAATTCAAATGAGAAGGGAGGAAAGTGATTATTTCTGTTTTTTTTTACTTTTTACAGGATAATCGTCCAGTTATTAGCATTTAGTTATAGCATGATATTCGATGCTTTATTTTATGAATACCATTTCGTCAACATGAATGGCATCTCAAGCTACAGAAAACATTTAGTTATAGCATGATATTTGATGAATGGCATAACAAGAGTATTTCTAGTGATGAGATGAAATTCAGTGATATTTTTTTTTTCTTTTTCTGTAGCTTGAGATGCCATTCATCAGCCTCAGGACAAAACTTTTATACGAGAACAATGTCCATCCTGGGAAAAGTGTCAATCCTGCATTCCTTATATTTTAAAAATGAAATGCAAGAGAGCGTTTATTTAAAATGTTGTAATTGAGTTGATTTGAATGAAGAAAAATCGTAGATATCTTCACAAGTTCTCTTGGCATCATACTGATGACTGATGACTTTAAGACAGAAATCTACTTTCACTTGGGCATGGAATGAGTGGTTAGTGGATCCTTGTCCTTTAGTTCAGCAACGGGGGAGAAAATGGAGTTTTAATGAATAACAATTGCTTATAAGAATCTCTAATTTTGGAAAAGGATATTGGAAATTTCAAAAAATATTTTTTTTTTAATTTTTTGTATTTTCCTAGAGAAAAATGATCAATGGAATTTATGCTTTGAACGTGGTTGTTATAATTGCAGGAGTCCATGGAATTGGAAATGTTCATGCTGTGCAACTCATCACTAAATTTGGTGCGTAAAACATGTCATCTTCTTACTTTCTTTTGGAATTGAACTTGCATGGTTCTAGCAGTAATAGCCTTTCCTGAATGCCCAACTGCTTAATGCAGTGCTGATCTGCATCTACCTAGAATACAAATAATAAATGCACCAATAATGTGTAGCCCTTCTTTCCAACTGAAGTAATGCTAAATTTTTACGATGTTTAAGCTCTATATGATTGCCAAGAAAGCTTAGACTTTCAAACCTGTTCTGTTAGTACAGTCAGTAAGTTGAAATTTCAATACAGATGGCTTTTTAAATACCGAATTTGTTTGCGCCTTTGTATTACATAATTTTTTCTAGTCACCTGTTATTACATGTCCGTATATATGCTTGATAATTTTTCTAATGAGTTACTGGATACAGGGACTGTATTGCTTGGTAGTAATAAATAATCTCACTTCTGTGGACAGGCACATTGGAAAATTTATTGCAGTGTGTTGATCAAGTTGAAGAGGAACGAATAAGAAGGGTAATGCAATTGTTAATGATTAATTAACAATCTCATAAACAATCAAGTGCTTTTAAAATAAATTTTCATTCGTCTATCAACCTTCTATCAAAAGAATAAAAAGCTAGTATGGTTTTATGGAGATAAGCTGGGGTGAACTAGGTACCCAGATTATTTCTGATTGATTCAACCTGTCTGGACCGTTAATCACAGTTTGAGATCTTCTAGTGGGGTTTTGATCACTATGGGTGAAGCATGGATCAGCATGACCTGACTACAAATAATTGGGAATGAGATTGCATTGTTTTTTTTAAGAAACATTAAAAATACAAGAGCGGACAAGAAATCCGCAAAAGCACAAACAAAACAGGATAAATAGCAACCTCACCCTGACACTTAGAAACTTGGAAAGCATCACAAAACTAACTAATAGCAGCATTTCAATTATGCAAAGTTCTGAAAAACAAAAATCTCAAAATTGTGTAGTAGCTGATGCCCACAGAGATGACCATAACCGAACTTTATCCCAAAGATCCTCCCTCCCACTGACTTCACAGTCCTAAAAATGAGCATGTTTCTTTCCATCCAAATGACCCAAAAGATAGCTGAAACTACATAACCCCATAAGACCTTGGCTTTCTTCCCCTTTCCTAGTAATTTATGTTTCTCTACCATAAAAGAATAACATTCCCTGGGTAAAACCCAACTGATACCAAACTCCCTAAACAACTTCAACCATAGATTTAAAGCCACCGGACAGTGAAGAAACAAATGATCAGCAGACTCAACTTTTGTTGCATAAAATGCAGGAATCAGTTCTCCGTTTTTGGAGCATGTCACAAATGTTAACTTTCCAGGTGCCACCAACCAAGTAAAAACCTATACTTTAGTAGGAACTTTAGATTTCCAAACCCCATAAGCCTGAAAACCTCTGTCTGCACCGTTTTTGAGTAGGAAACTGCAATAAGATTTAACAGAGAAGCTTCCTGAAGAATCGAGAATCCTATTTCTTGCATCAACGCTTGAAGGGTGTATGCGAGTCTGATCCAATCTTGTCAAGAAAGATGACAACTCATCTAATTCCACATCACAGATTCCTTCAAAAGCCAAGGTCCCAATTCAGAGAATGTTCAGCAAAACTCGCTACACTAGAAATACTCTTGTTATAAAACATGGAAATGTTGAACTGCCTGGGAAATGAGAATTGTAAAGAGCTTTTGCCCAGCCAAATGTCTTCCCAAAATCTAATTCGATCTCCTTTACCAAGAACAAAACGGCAACACTCCAGAAAATAAATATAACCGTGGGAAATATCCTTCCAAGGACTTCTACTTGATCCATACCACACTATCTTGGAATCCCAGCCGTTGTCACTGAGACCATACTTGTTTCTAATCACTTTATGCCAGATAGAACCAACTTTCGAGTTCAAAAAGGATTTTAATTCAAAAGGGAACAAATACACTATAACGCTCATTGAATTCAGTTCACAAATCTAAACTAATTCTCACTGAATTCCATTGCCCCTCACACATTCAAGTTTTGATGAATTTTGTCTGGATCAATAATAAGGAAGCAGATCTTGTCCCGGCTGGTTTTTTACCGTAAATTGGCCCACAGGTAGGGACGAGAGATTTGCATGGATCCTCCTGCAGTTGAATCCACATGTTATTAAACTCTGAGTAATGCTTCAATTTGTTCTCCATGTGCTCAGAAAAGTTTCCTTGGATTACTGAGGTTATTAGACTAGGTGTATGCCTTTAAATGGCTTGGAAAGTCAGTATTACCAGGCTGTAAGCTAATTTATAACTGTTCAGAACTTATCATGTTTAACTCACAATGCTGCATCTGTTTTCTCCCTGCAGACCTTGATAGAAAATGCTGACCAGGCTCTCTTGAGCAAGAACTTGGTAATCGTATTTTCTTTATCCAGTTTCTCTTCTAGCTTTCCTTTTCTATTTTCATAAGGGACCAGTTTACCCATTTTTATAAAACAGTTTTGTTTTTTCATAGAAGATAAACACTTATTTATCTTAATAATTAGTTATTAGTGTTAAAAATAAATTCTTGTTCCTGATAAAATTGGGCTTAGTCCTCATTTACCAAATTAAAAAAAAAAAAATTCAAATTCTGATAATCAGAAGAAAAGATGAAAGCATTGTAAATTTGTAATTTTCTGTCAGTGATCAACTTAGACTACATGTTAATGTACTACATTTTTGTGGGGAGGACTGATGTTCCCTTATAATTTTCTGCTCTTGGACAGCTCAAGTTTTGCTTGAGAAAAAGCCTGTTAATATTTGTTTGTTGAAGAATCAATTCAAGCTGAATCTTCCTTCCGAAGCTTAAATCCATAAGTGAACCAAAGTCAAACCCATACAAACATGTTTATTGAACAAAAAGATAAAGCTTGTTGACAAGCTTGTGAAGAACCCTTGACAAGAGTTTCAGCCCGTTTAGCATATTTTTATAATATAAACGTCTTCTCATAATACAAAAATCTTCCCTTTATTCACTTACAATGATTTTCATCTTATACGAAAAGAAAAGCTACCTCATCAGTTTGCATTTGAGCTTTTTCTTGAATTGAGTAGTCAATCAAAGCCAAACTAATAGAAGGACGAGCAATCTGAACAAAGTCCAGACATTTGCTGTAACCAAGAAAAGATTTTAACCTATGCATATGTGCTTGAACCAACTTCAAGTCGGTCTTCAGTACACTTCTCTTTCTTGTTACTCTGTTATGTATTACTATTACATGTAGAAAAAAAAAACGTATAAAATAAGTAAGACTGAAATCTTTAAATTAGAATTTAACTAATATAGGATTTTGTATAATTTATTTGGGAGCTGTTATTGGCATTCCCAAAAAGTCATTCTGCACTCTTTCGCGTTATTTCTCTCCTAAGTTTCTTTAAAGGAGCGCAGTTTGACTATTTTGGAGTGCCAATAACAGCACCCTTTATTTTTGCAGATTTTGAATTTTTTCTGGCTAGAGCAATTATCTTCTGGTTGTCATTTTCATTCATATTAGCTAGTACTCTTTAGCAACAGATGTTAATATTGTTTTGACATGTACTTCCTCTGTATAATCATTTGATATGTAATTCCTTTGTATATTGACAGGCACTACTACGCTCTGATCTTCCACTGTACATGGTACCTTTTGCCACAAAAGATCTGCCATTTCACAAGCCTGAGGTTTGTGCAATTAGACTTATACGAAGTTATCTTCTTTTCGAAACTATAATTTTGGAGTATTTAGTTAATACAATCCCATAAAGCAAGTCATCTGAGTACAACTACTTGTTTGATTTGTGATACTATATTAATAGACCACGCATAACTTTTGATTTAGCATATTGTATTATCCGCATGGAGGAAGAAGCAACGTATGTAGAGGTCACTTAGTTCGGTCACTTAACTACGTTGTAATACATATTTCCCTTTGTGACATTCATTGATATCTTCAAATTTTAAGCTATCTTAGAATAGATGTTGTTTGAATAATGAAAATGAATCCAGAAACCCCAAACTTATCAGTGTTCAAGATGTTTATAAAAGTACAAAGCGATTGAGTTTTGTCTATATCCTGCTTAACTAATTTAAACATGCTCGAGCGCATGCATTTAGCATAAGTGTGAAATCTTTTGATGTGATGAAAACAATTCGTGTCTGTGGTTGTTAATGACTATTTGAGGAGCTGATTCAAAATTTCGGATGGTTACAGGACAATGGGGAGAAATTCACGAGCCTCCTAACTGCTATAAGTGCATATGCGGAAGGATTTTCAGCTGATCCAATCATCAGGAGAGCATTTTACTTATGGAACAAACTTGAAAACCAAAATCAAGTTACGTAGTTTGCATTTGGTCGGAGTAGGAAGCACCTATGCTTGTTGCAAAAGACAAGCAGTAGAAGGTGCATCATTTTGCTTACCTACATGTAAATCAACTTGGTATGGCTCTAACTTCTTGGGCATATAGGATTCAAACAATGGCCATCATTTTTCTGAGCAATTAAATTTTTTTTTTCTTCCCGAACGTTACGTGTGCATATAGTTCTTAGTTGCCTCTATTTGATTTGGAACCCTCCCACCATTTTGTTTAAAGATCTCACAATTTATAAGTATACCCAGGCAGCTTCCAAGTTACCCTCTTGTCTTCTAATGCACCAAAACAGACTTTATTTGAATGAAAACTTGATGTGGTGGCACTTCCTCCAAGTGGTCTTTTCTTCTTTGTGTGTGTTTCTATAAATGTACGACTTCTATCCGAAAATAGGTCAACAGTATTGTAGTTATATTATTATCTTGCTAATTGGACGATCATACTTGTTGTGAAGGAAACTTGCAAAATTTAGAATTTTATTTTTTAATAATTCATGCGTTAAAATTAACTAAAGGAGTGGAAGCTAAATTGTGTGTATTTAAAAACGAAATCATTCGCATTTTGTTCAAGAATTATAGAATGATGAACCAAAACTTTGTTCAAAACAAAAGAAGGGAGGAGTTTGTCTACGAACCCCACACTTTGATTCATACAAACTCTACATCTTGGAGGAAAAACCCTCTATTTTTTCTTTTAATTTGTTGTCGAAAAGATGAGATAACCATGAAGCGAGAGTTGTGCTAGCACTCTCTGGCCATTCTTAGCTAGGAGCAAACGTTAGAATCTCATCTCTGTCAAATTGAAGATTCCATGCGTCTCATGCTACGCGGGATAGAGCGTAAGCTAGTGATGTTTTTGGATATTGGACTCTCGCCATCTAGGGTGTGGCACTTCACCACTCTAGGTAAGATGAAGTTATA
Source organism: Malus sylvestris (assembly GCF_916048215.2). Classification (NCBI taxonomy): domain Eukaryota; kingdom Viridiplantae; phylum Streptophyta; class Magnoliopsida; order Rosales; family Rosaceae; genus Malus; species Malus sylvestris. Next base: position 5,280,964 of record NC_062263.1, on the reverse strand, counting down.
ATGTAGCTTACAAAAGAGTAGAAATTCTACCCCCAAAACATTTTTTTCTTTTTACGAGTGAAAGAGTGAGAGTTAACTGCATGAGATTTAGTTAAATTAATCTCATGTAATTAATTATATTTATCAATTAATCACAATTAACATCCTTAAGTTTTGTTCATCTTCATTGTTATCTAAAGAAAAGTTGCACAACATTGACAATATAATAGAAGCATGAAGCAGCCGGCATCAGAACATGAAAAATACCTAACATCTCCAACATTATTAGCTATTTTAACAAATTGAATATTTTTTTGGGGTAATTACATTTTACACTTCTCCTCTCCACCACTGTGATAGAGAACCACTTACCGACGGAGTTCAAACCCACGCCGTGATGCAAGAACAACACTCATCTCCATTATTGTGGTAGAGGACTACTTGCCGTATCAACTTTTGACTTTCTATCTTTTTGACTATATGAACCTCGGTTAAACTGATGATGTAACATGTAGGGAATCTATTTTTAGTATATTTACAAGCCACACTTACATCATTGAGACTAAACATGTGATTTGTTGTCCTTTTAAAATATAAGATATTGATTAAGGAGAAAGTAAAACTCCATGATACCTGATTCAATTATGATTTCTACGCTAACTTATAAATAGATGTGACTCTTGTTATGTCATCAATTCAACGAAAGGACAAAACATTAGGCATAAATTTCAACCATTCAACTTCTTAGAGTACAAAATGAGAAAATTAAAACTACGTGACACATTTTTAAAAATCACTTTTAACCTAAAAGGCGACTAAATATTGGGCCTTGTGACCGCACGGGTCTGATCCATTCATCCCACATTTTTGGCGAACAGATTTTATCGGGTCGGGCGTGGCGGATACCTCTCTGTCCTGCAACCGTGCCTATCTTCAACGCGCTGCACTGCTTTGGCCCCCAAAGCACCCCACCAAGTTACCAACACAAATACATTTGGTGGCTTCTGGGTTTGATGCTCTTCGGCTGCTGGACGTGGCAGTGAAACTGATATTACAGGGAAGGCAGAATTGCAGGAGATCATGGAAATGGCCGTTAATTTCAGCCTCCCCTTCTCGAGTTTAAATTCTAAGGTTAACAAACAAGCTCCTCCTTTTTCTTTTGTTTTGTTTGTTTCTCTCCTTTTTCTTCAACATATCAATTTTGTATGACATTCTTATCCATTTTTTATTTTATAGTCACTACCCAAATACTGGGTTGGATTTGTTAATTCTATTTAGTCAGTGAGAACTGTCAAGTTCGAAACTTTGTGTTTGTTTCTATGTTCTTTCTTCATTTTTGTATCGAATTCGAACCCAGAAGACAAGTATTTGTGTTCAATTTGTAATGTTGTTTCTGTTAATGTTGTCAAAATCAAATTAAAATCGAAAAGATTTTTGCTTGGATACAATAAGCTTTACCAAAATCCTTGTTCATGGGTTTTTATTCATGTCTTGCTCCCTTTCTCTACTGCTTTCTATTGGTGGTTTCGCGTGATTAACTCCGGTAAAGCCGGATTGGTTGCACGGGAATTAACTTTGTATATCCATTTTCCGGTTAACAGCAAGTGAATTGCTTAAAGTATGTACATTTTTCATGAAAGTTGTTTTCCGCGAGACAAACGAACTCTTCAAGTTACCAAACTTTTGTACAGGTAATTAGGCACGATCAGAAAATTGGTGGCTCTTTTCCAAGCCTTACTTGCACAAGTGCAAAATCCTCCAATCACATCACATATGCTGCTCAATCAATTTCCAGAAGGTAATAATTACTTGTACTACTTACCTTTCTATTATTTATCCTATAACACAGATTTTGTGTTCAGATAAGTTAAACGAATGCCCAAGAGTAACTTCTTAAGGTATTCTTGAGCATTGCAGATTTCGAAGGTGTTAATTAAATGCATGCTTGAGTTACAATTTTGTATGAGGATAATACAGCCAATTTGATCTGCATATGGTTCTTTAGCAAGTTATTACTAGTTAGTGAGTTTTTCCAAAGCTCGTCATAGTTTGTATGCAGTCACTAATGTTGCTTTTTCAATTTTATATGAGTTTTTCTTATATATATATATATATATTCAACAGAATATGTAAAAGGTTATAAGACTGGTTTAGTTCTTTTTATTTGTATTTATTTCTCTGTTTGCTTACTTAAATTGTTGGGGTAGGTAGACTAAGGGTAACGTGTTTATAAATGAGTGGTTTATTGTTTTTGAATCAATATTTGAGTTCTAAATTTCTGAATTTCCTTTACAGGAAAAGTCATAAGTATTTTCCTCCAATTTGTGCTGTATTATCAGGTGCGGTTGTCAAGTATTTTCTGCCTAAGTGCCTAGTCCTATTAAACCAGTGCTGTTACTTCTCTATGCAATCGCCAAGTATTTTTAACTATTGGTTTCACTTAACATAGGCACAGAAGACATTGGAGTATCTTCATCTCAGATTGACGACTTGCCTGTTACTGTTACTACTTCAGGTGCCAATGATGCTGGTGAACTGAAGGTATGACGACAACAAAATTTCAGTTGAGAAGCTTTTTCTATTTTGTTTTATTTTTTATGTTTTTAAAGGTTAGTAAGAACACGACATTCCTAAGTGGATGACGGAAGGGAAAGTTATTATAATGTGAAGATATTTAGGCCCAAAAAGTGATCAAGATGACCTATGCTCTCTGTTCTTGTTTCATGATAGACATGTTTCTATTTGTAATTTTTTTAAATGGTTGTAAATTTTGACCATATAAAAATCTTTTCATCAGATAAACGTAGAGGCATCTGGTGCTAAAACTCAAGCAATTTTTGACGAAGTTTTTAATAAAATGGTTACTGCAGCCCAACCAATACCTGGATTTCGAAGAGTGAAGGGAGGTAAGATTTTAAAATTCTATTATATTCAAATAGTGTGAACTACTTATGATGATCTTCACTCATTCTTCAAACGTTGTAAGTGTCAATTAAGTGGCTCACATCATTATTTGCATTTGTGAAGAGAAACGATTTGGGAGTTATTAACAAGGACCTTTGCACCTCTTTTTTTATACAATTTGGGAGAATATTTATTCTTTTATGTCTTGTTTCCTTCTTCCAGACAATTCTAACTTTTTTTTCTTGATTTCTTCCCCTGGTTATCTTCGCTGATAAATGAAACTGGGACTACCAGGCAAGACACCCAATGTAAGTTCTTAACTCCCAAGTATGCCGCTGCAGTTAATATGTTGACTTGGATATGATTAGTTTCATATGAATCAACAACTCAATTTTGTTATATCGATCACACCTATACAGAAAACTACTGGCTTCCTTTGAATCCTTCTGTTCAGCAACTTAATTTTGTTTTTAACTTTTTGTGTACTCTCCAGTCTGTCACACACACACACAGATTTCATGGTATATATATACTTGTTAGTTTACATGTACAATTGTATGCATTTATACTCGAGCACTCAGTAAATTACGTATAATTGCATTTGTACAGTTGCATCCTTTTACTCATATTCTTTTTATTGTCTAGCAGATACCTAGAGACATTTTACTAGAAGTCCTTGGACCTTCGAAATTTTATAAGCAAGTAATCAAGAAAGTGATCAATTCGACGGTAGCTGAATATGTAGAGAAGGTAGTTGTTTGGTATTCTGTAATTTTATTTTATTTTCTTGTACATGCTTCATCTGGGAAATTCTTGCATCATGTTGTTAGATTTACTATGACCAAGTATACTGGTTCAAAATGCATTAAACCGCTTTGTTAAATTTAATGAACTCAGTTTTACGAAATTTGTCCTTTTGTTTGTATCACATTTCTGTTGCTATCAGTCTAACAGAGATTGATTTGTAACATCTTTCAAGTAACTTAGCCACATTCAATCATGTAAACCAATCAGACGGTTGATGTTTTCTTATCTATCAAACCATGAAAGTTTATAACTTCTTCATAAAGTTGTAAAAATGCTGCTCCCTGGGAGTTCATTATCTTGACATTGCATAAGTCAGCCAAGAGATTTTTCCTTTTTCTTCAATGAAACTTGAGTTTACATACATCTATTTATTTGATTTTGTAATTGGTGCAGGAAGGTTTAGAGGTTAGAAAGGACTTGAGAGTGGAGCAAAGCTTTGAAGATCTTGAAGATGCTTTCGAAGCAGGTGAAAACTTCCGCTTTGATGCCGTCATTTATCTTCGCAAGTGAACGGAAACAATATGTATATTTTCCTTTTCCCTTCTTTTAATTTTGTACATCATTCATTTGAATTTCAAACAAACTTACATTACCATATGCTCAAACTGATAATCGTCTCAGACCCAAAAAGATTAAAAAGAAGAGAAAACACCCGAAACTGATAATCTGTCAATTATTTGTCTCATAATTCAGAACAAAAACTAAAAACGAAAATCAACCATTGAACTCATACTGATCTGGTAACTTAAAACATTGATTCCATAAATTGTTCCAAATCATGTGGCCAGTCCGTGGCATTAAAGGCCTCGTCACAGAAGTGCTCCAGATCCTTACTGAAGACTAGAATCTTTTCCAGATATGTTATGAACAACGAATCCTTGAGAAAGGCTCCGAAACTGAATTTGTGCTCCAAATCCTTTTTGGCAGCGGCAACTCCACAGCCGGTCTGAATCAAGGTGAGGTAAAGAGCTAAGATTCCACCGAGCGTTGAGATGCCCACAACCCAGCTACTTAAATAGTGGTGCACCAATGCTGCTCTTACTTTGGCAAGTTTAGAATCATAGTAGAAGTTGGCATCGCCAATCACCCTGTATAAGTATGTCTGGGATGCATCCGGACCAACTTCCTTGCAGAGGTTGTTGACAAGTTTCGCCACGCTTCTGTTGCTGCCTAGAGAATGTTGGAGGACTCCATGATAGTGGAGAAGCCCTACATCCTTGGATGAATTGATCAGACCGTCGAGAAAAAACAGATAGCTTGTAACATCTTGATGGCAATTCCGGTGACATTTTTCAAATGCCAGCAGGTTACGAAACAAAGTACCTCTATGATCATTGATGTGTATTTGAGGGATAGTCAGAACCTTTCCCCTCAGCGTGCTTCTGAAACTTATATCTAACGGCTGACGATTCATATCAGTCTTGAGCTTGACACCAGCCTCCTTTAGCTCCTGTATGGACCGGATTAGCTGGGTTTGCTTACCTCGTGGCTCTTGCCATGGAAGGGTAGAGAAGCCCTTTTCATGGTCTGGACGGATACTATGGTGGAAAAGATGAAGAAAGTGCTTGTGCTTGCCTTCATCTGCTTGTAACTGTTTTGGCGTAAAATGTTCCAAGGGTTTGTTGGGATCTAGATGTCCTTGCAGTAGCGGGTTAATGAAGCGAAGGGCAAGGGCTTCCAGTTCCAAAGATGCTGGTTGCTCGTGCTCAGAAGAAAAACAAGAGCTTCTCGCTGTCAGCTGAAACAATTCACGTAAAACAAACAGAGGGAGCTGATTTTCAAGCTTGATTAAATCCTGACGGAGAGTTGGCAGCATCCACCTTTTAATGGTGGAGGGTGTATGTACGAAATCTTGTTGCATCGAGTCTCTGAGCAACTCTACGATGAAGCAACCATCAATGAGCATCATCTTGACAAATTCCTCGCTGCATAGCTTGGATTCTTCGGAGTAGCAGCTCCGAGCCGCCTCCTCTAGTTTCTGCATTGCCTCGGTCGCCTGATCCAGTTCTTCTGGCTTTGGTTTAAAGACGCGGTGAAAGTATACTCGCTTCAGTTTTTCCATTTCCTGTAAGCTTGGCAGTCCATGATGGTAAGGGCCAATGGAGACAATACTTGGTTGGTAAGCCTTGCTTTTTACTTGGCGAAATGTATTAGGAACTTTGTAAATGCAGACAGAGCTACTCTCTCCAGGAATCTCACTCTGCAATTCTTGTTTTAGCAAAGCTTTCGTGTTTGACGAGCCGCTGAAACTTCTCGCTTTGATTACGTGAAGCGCAGCAGCTCTTGTTCCCCTTCCGGCCGCAAAACCATGAAATTTCGTCATGGTTATCTTGTGCAAGAGAAACCAGCTGCTGCTGAAGTTGCCCTTCCCCATTGCCATTGGTGTATCTCACTTCTTGTTGTATTGTAACTGTACATAGAGTGAAGTCAATGCTTCAAGTCTTTGTTAATTTCTTAGTCGTCTACTGATTTGCTTCCTAGCTATTACTTCATCCGATCAGTCTATTAAGTCAATGTTTCATCAGTATTATTATCTGTCATTTTGTTTTTCTATGTTTAATCGACAACTACATCTGAGAGCAACTTATATGGAACGAGTTCATTGCCACGTGAAATCCCAATCTTATAATACATTGTCATGTGGAGAAAAATTTACACTTGAGAATGTGTTATTAGATACGGGATATCACGTGACTGTAAATCCGTTCTATGTAAGTTATTCTCCAAAAATCTGACTGGGTAATGACTATCACAATCACAAATTAATAAGTCTTGCAGGTTAAGTCCACCCCACTATAAAAATTAGTATAGCACCAGCTTGTGCTGCTTGTTTCCATTGGAATAAATTTAAAATAAGGAAATTGTTACAGAAAGACAAAAAGAGAGTTGTTGGAGATCGAGGTAAGAGAGTTGTTGGAGATTGAAGTAAAACAGGAATCATGTATCACTCTATTTATTTTCTTCACACGAATTCAAATTTCAAATTTGGATACTAATTCATAGGAATCGCGAGGAAAATTCAAAATAGGAGTCGGATAGAGTTTTTGATGAAACGACGAGATTTGATGAGTGACTTTTTTTTTTTTTTTAGTACAATGATATATTTTACACTAAAGAAGACAATAGTTTTTGATGAAATGACGAGATTCGATGTGTAACTTAAAGTGACAATCCTTGTTCCAATTTGGGCCTCAAAACGGGCCTTGAAGATGAAACCCCGTACATCTCAGCCCCAAGGCCTGGGCTTTCCCACCTGTTGAGTCCAGTCTCCTCAGTCCGTACTCAAGCGAAGCGAGTAGCAGCCATTCCCCCTCCTCCTCCTCCTCCTCCTTCAGTTCATCTTCTTCCTGAGCAAGAAAAAGAGTTCTTGAAAATCTACTTTTTCAAGGGCCAAAAGCTTTGATCTTGCTTGTCGTTTCAGAGTAATTTTATTCGGTCATGGAGTATGAGTCAAATTACGAAATTGCTTCTACCGCCGACTTCATTCACACTAACAACTTCACCAGAGTTGCTCTACAGGTATTATATATATATATATATATATATATATATATATTTTCAATCTTCATTGAATTGATCAATTGAATTTGAATTTGGACTGAATTGAATGTCAGTTGCCGGATGAGCTTCTGAAGGACTCTGTGAGAGTGGTGAGTGCTCTGAGGGCCAAGCTCCGTTCACTTAGAAAACCCGGCGCCGACCTAAACGACGACGTCCCGGAGGTGTCCTTGTTCGTGATGGCGGACACGGCCTACGGTAGTTGCTGTGTGGACGAGGTGGGAGCGTCGCACGTCGATGCTGATTGTGTTGTTCATTACGGCCACACCTGCCTCAGCCCGTGAGTATTCACTACTACTAGTTTTACTTGATTGGATGAAGGCAGGCTCATATCATTCATTCATCTCTCTTACTTGATTGAGTTTTGGCAGGACAACGACGCTTCCAGCTTTCTTTGTTTTCGGGAAGGCTCCCATCAGTGTGCTTGATTGTGTCAACAATCTATCACATTATGCTCTCGAAAATCGGAGGCGTGTTTTGGTATATCATAATTATTCGCTTTCAATTCAGTATCGGCTGATCGCTAATAATCATTTCTGTCGCATTAAGTACTAGAAATCGTACAATGATTGGCGTAATTGATTCAGTTATTAACTAGTGGAATGTAGATTCTTGCCAATGTACATAAGTTGCGGAAAGTTGCGCACTGCATTTTGTTTTGGTGAGGTTACCGAATCTAACTTGGTATACATTAAATTGTAGGTCCTTTTTGGGCTGGACTATGCACATTCGATTCAGCATATAAAAGAAGAATTTGTACAAGCATGTGGGGTTGGGTCCAAACCAGAAGTTCAATATGCTAATGTTATGTGTTCAGTTATGAATCCATCAAAAGATCGTAAACTCTCAAATGAGCTCCCAGGACCAGCTGGCAGCCTCACTGATGATACCAGTTTTGGGACAACGTCTAGTGTTACTTATAGCATTGGAGGCCTGGTCTGGAAATTACCTGAGGGACGCAAGATGGAGGATTATTTACTTTTCTGGATTGGTTCAAATAACTCCGCCTTTGCAAATATTGTTTTAACATATAATGGATGTGAAATAGGTACATAAATTACTTCTTTTTCATTTAATTCAGCGTGTTTGAGTATGCATACGTGTGTCGGTGTGTGTGTGTGTGTGTGTGTTCCCCTTTCTTCTTTTTTGACTGAGGCAATCAAACTGTTTTCCTACTTATGTGCCCATAGTTCAGACATAAATTCTCAAAGAAAAAAGATTGTTGCCTAAAGTAACTAAATTTTCCTCAAGTCCTGTTTGTCAAAGTACGATGGAGTCCTTTTAATTGGTAATGAATTCTGGCCATGCAATTGCACTTATGATTCTCCGGCGGTAGGAACTTACAGAATATAATTTTTGTATCATAATTTTCTCTGTATTGGTAGCAACTTGATTCATTACTGGAAACCAGGTTTGAAAGTTAATCTTCTTAAAGTACCCAGTATTAAAAAATTGTTATGCGCTTGTATTGATTCTTCAATCTTTCGTAATTAATCTTGCTAGTGATTTTGGTGGTTATTGTTTTAGTCAGATATGATGCCTCGGAATGCAGTATGGTGACTGACTTATCTCAACAAAGAAGGATTCTTAAGCGCAGGTATTGTCTCCAAAATAATCATTCAATTTCCTGTGTCCGCTAATCTCCGCTCTTAAAGGCATAATAATTCCCTTGTGACATGATACATTGTTTTGTCCCTTCCACCATGTATTCTATTGTCATGCTTGTATTTAGTTTATTGAGTGATCAATCTTTTATCCAGATATTACCTAATGGAGAAAGCAAAGGATGCTAACATTGTGGGGATCTTAGTAGGAACCCTTGGTGTAGGTGAGTTCTTGTCCAAGATTCTTTAGTCTTCTTAAATTTTTTACTTGTTCCATCTGTAGAAGCTAGAAACTGTGAAGTAATTACGATATTGTGTTCTTCTCTAGTTTTTGAATATTGACTCCAAATGCTACGTTAAGAATGATATATTCTGAAAATATTGAATTGGAAAGTGAACAGTCCATTTGATTTAACATTGTACCAGCAATGTTTCTGGGTTTGCTGGAAAGTTTTTTCTTTCCCTTTTCCATTTCAACCCGCAATCTGGTGATGAAAGGATTCGTTTTATTTTTTCCATTTTAGCACTAAGATGGCACAGTTAAAAACTATTGTATTTCGATCTCTGTATATTTTAGTATGTACCATACATGGACTTTGTATAACCGCATCTTACATTTCATTATCCTCGGATCATTTTCAAAAACATAAAGAAATAACTTCAATTGTATTGGGATCACTCTCTTGATTGTGCATCTCGTTAATTTATCTTTTCTTGCACTATGATGCAGCTGGTTACCTGAATATGATTCATCAGATGAAAGAGCTGATTACAGGAGCAGGAAAAAAAGTGTATACCCTAGTTATGGGGAGACCAAACCCTGCAAAACTTGCAAACTTTCCAGAGGTAAACTTTGATACATGCAAGTATATGTTCATAGGGAATTTAAAATATTTGAAAGTTTCAAAATGTTAATGATAGATTATTACTGTGGCAGTGTGATGTTTTCATTTATGTCTCTTGCGCTCAAACTGCCCTTCTGGATAGCAAAGAATATTTAGCTCCAGTAATTACTCCTTTTGAAGCCATGATAGCCTTCAACAGGTACTGCATTGAGTACGGTTATGCTTATAGATTATTGAATTGGTTTATCTTTTCTATTTTCATACACCGTGTGCTCAATCATTTTCCTTCTGATAGACCAGTTCCACTTTTATCTACTATCTTTTGAACTGCTTGCTACTTACTAATTATCGCTCATATGAGATTGTCTGTTATGCAATTCTCAGTAGATGTGCATTTAAATTACTAAAACCTTGAGAATATTAATTGATTAGCTCTATAGCTGTGATACTCAATGTTCAATTTCTCTCACCACAGAGGATGTGAGTGGACTGGAGCATATGTAATGGAATTCCGCGATTTGATTAGTTCTTCTCCAGTGGATATAAGGATCCAGTCTGAGGAAGCACGATTTTCCTTCATACAAGGTGGTTATGTAGAAGATTTCCATCTGCAAGGTAGCTCTCTTTTATTATTGTTCTAATTTATGCAATTGGTACGACATAAGAGTTTTAAAAAAAAACAACGAAAATATTAGAGCATGTTTGATACTCTACTTGAATCCAACTTTTTAAACTCAAAAACAATTTTCAAGTTTTAGGCCTTAAAAACTTGTTTGGTAGGATTATTTTCAAAAACTGAACTCAAGACTAACTCAAAAATATAGTCTATTATCTAAAAACACAAAAAGTGAGTTTTTAGAGTTTTTAAACTTAAACTCACTCATTTCTTTCTCTCCCTCCTCCCCTCTCACTCCAAATCTATCTCTTTTTTCTTCTTTCTCTCTCCCCCTTCTCTTTTTTCTTTTACCTTTTTCATCTCTTCTCCAATCCGCTCTCTTCATTCTCTCAGTTCTTTCTCTCACTCCTCTTCCTCTCTATCTCCTCCGATGTTCTTACTTCTTTCTCTTTTCTCCAATCATCTCTTATTTTCTTTCCTCTCTCCTCTTTCTCTCTCTTTCTCTCTCGTCCCCCTTTTTATGGATCTTTTTGTCCAGTTTAAGTTGTAAGATTTAAAATTTTTAAATCGCATACTAAACAAGTTTTTGAGTCTTAAAGAAAATTGTTTTCAAGAAAAATTCTTAAAAAATGTTTTGAGAAATTATAAAATTTTTCAAATAAGATACCAAACAAGCCCTTAGATTTCGACTACTCTGAGAAATGAAGAAGAATACTGCCAGCATCTTGACACCTTCTCCCTTCTTTTCCCCCTTTTAAAGAACATTTGTGGAGTTTGTATTAGCTCTTTATCAAACAGTACCTAAAAGTGGAATAAAGATGAATGAATTTACTTGTCTTCCCCCATAGATTGGTTTTAAGAAAGATAAAGTTTATTGATCATGCTTTAAATCTATGTGTGCTGAACATCCTTCCTCATTAAAAGTGAAGGAAATACGAAGTTTAATGGCTTGTTAATTACAATGATGGTTAAATTGATCTTGATCATGATCTTTTTAAGATAATTTTCAGGAAATTTAATTTTATTGATGAACTGATGAGGTATGTATGACTGTTGTCTGTAGTTCGCTTTATTTTGGTCTCATTGAGTTACTGTGGGACTAACTTTTTCATTCTACAAAAAGTCCTTTTACGGTTGACATCTTGTACTGGAATGTTCTGAAATTGTTGCACAAACAGTTAATGGCACTGAGGAAGACAAGGAAGGAGCTCTTGCTTTAGCAAATGCGACAGAGAAGGCTCTGCAATTGCGCGACAACCCTAGTTCTGTAGTGAAAGGAAGAGCTAAATCGGGTGCAGAGTTTTTAGCTACTCGATCATATCAGGGTCTAGATATACATTACGAGACTTCCTTTCCCGAACCATATTTTATTGGGAGGAGTGGGAGGGCAGCAGGGTATAAAGATGAGAAGAACGGGGAAGAGAAATTGTGATCAATATTACGAACATGGAAAGAGATTAAAAGTGGATACGAAGAAGGCGGCAGTCCAGACCGGCAAAGGCAAAGAGCACACTCTCCATGTCCGTCTCCCTTGCAGCTGTGAAGCCTAGACAAAGCTATTCCTTTTGCCACATGTATTTTTGGAATTTTGTATTGTTTTCAGTTTGTGGTTGTATGTAATTTTTTCAAATTAGTTTTTATATTGTGTCGAAGAATTTATTTAATGAAACATCGA